>NC_056727.1:1152625113-1152632613 GCF_019279795.1 Protopterus annectens
AAAATTTGGGGGAAATTTTTACAAATGGGATGAAAAAAAAGGGGCCATGTACTGATAGCACTCAACAGACAGAATGCCACTGGACATATCTGTTGGGATAACAATACCTTTGTAGTGCACAGGACAGCAAACCTAACAGCCAATCCCCCTGGTATCATAATGGATAGGCCCCACAGTTGAGAGTTATGCAGACAGACAACATTTCATGAAAAAGTACCATGTACACAGAAACCCCTGTAAGAAACAGCAAGATACAATGCACACAACAACACTTACCATGCCAGTCTGTAGGTCTGGAACCTTACCCAAATGTGGATTTGGCCTGTGTCTGCAGGTTCTGCTGTGAGAGATATTGCTATCTGCTGTCTGCAACACTGATGTCCACACACAGGAAGGATGTCATCCATACTCGAAAGGTGAAGGGACAAAGAACACAGAAGACAGCAATTTTCAAACCAGCTCAATCACTCTACTGAAGAGACAGAGAGAGAAAGAGAGAGAGAGCGAAAAAAAAAAAAAACAACTAATTCAAGAAAGGTCACAAAGCTCAGGGTTATGTTACAGTGAAAAAACATAACAGGTATGTGAAACAGATATGCATTTACTTGCATGTAGTATATGGCATAGAAATAATAGGATGTACAAGCTTGTGAAAGGAATGTATATGTGCTATCCCAGTATTCTTTTGTTAAGCTACAGTAATGAATGTTCTCGCTGCTCAACAACTGCACTGGACAGTAGTGTCAGTCCCTGTGGGCAGTGGGAGACATACCTTTAAGTCAAATGTGCAGATTCAAAGCAGTGAATGGCAAAGATGGGACTCATGGATATCTGTGTGTTCTGTAAATTACTGGGGCCAACGGCTGGTGGGGGTATTTAATACTGCCATGATAGATGTTATTGGGTGAGAGTCCACACCACCTGCAGGGACAGTCATGTTAAAGTGTAGCATAGCATGCCCAACTGCTATAGCAGCATAATATGCTTATCTAAAAGCTCTTGTCACCATATATACCCCCTAATGTTAGTCTTTGTTCACATGCAACACTCCTGGTCTGTGTTGCAGCAAGGCAAGAATCAGTTCAGCTGGTGAAGTAAAAAGAGGGTGCATGAGTGTGGTCCAGATATCTCGTGATGCTGAGAGTTATACATTTATATAGGTATATAAACAACACAAAATGATATCTACACATATTACATGCACATGTATATATATATATATATATATATATATATATATATATATATATATATATATATATATATATACAAATTATATATATATATATATATATATATATATATATATATAATATCAATTGAATTTGACATTATTACACATTTATTATACACACACATATATATATATATATATATGTGTGTGTATGTGTATGCAGTGTTCTACATGTATATATATATATATATATATATATATATATATATATATATATATATATATATATATAAGCCAATACATCCCCGCCATGAGAACATTTTCATGCACATCAATACACACAATATACCTACACACCAAAGTACATGGCTGCAAGATGGAGGTGGAGTGTGGTGTGTAACCCATGTTGGGAACACATCACAATTGTATGAGAGAAGGTGGGATATATATGTTAAGTGAAGGGATTAGGCATATATTAGTATGTAGGTCTGGTTGGCTGGACAAACAAGACAGCCGCACAGGGCTGGTATATGACACCATGTGGTGGCAAAACACTGTGACGGGTAGTTAAGATTTAGAATGTGGAGGCCAATTGAGCCCCCCATTATGGGAACAATGTACTGAACATGGTGACTACCCATGGACAGTCACAAATATATATCTACATGGACATAAAAGGTGCCTTGGCTGTGGGCTGGGCAGGAGGAATATGCATTGCTCTAACCTTGTGTATGTGTACTGCATGTTCCGTCCAGGTGATATAGCACATACCCCATGTCTTTTGTGTGAGCTCCTATGCACAAGACCTCAACCTAACTGGGTGACAAACATATGTCTGTGTGGTGTTCTGATGGGGATACCATCCTGAGGCGGTGGTTCCACATGAAGGTAGTGGATGGAACAGTAGGATAATGAGGTCTCCATGGTGGGTCACGGATGTGGATGTGGACTCTGTACCATAAAGTAATATTAGATGGGAGTGGTGTTCCTGCTGGCAAATAACCCCTACACATACTGGTGTGTAACTGTCATGGAACATATGTGGGCTGTAATAGTCCACACAATTCCAGAACATGTCCAACAGCCTCCATAGATATCCCCAATATCACAGAATGGCAGATGTGTAGCAATCACATAGCAGGCATACCACATGCATGTGTGGAAGCATAGTGGCAGTGACAATGGCATGCAGATGAAATACCCTGTAACAGCCCAGCAACTCTAGTGTTCCCACAGGGAGCATGTCTATAAACACATAACAGAAAGTGTTGTACAATACAATATATGACCCAATGGTACATATACCGGAGACATACCACTAGCTAGCCAGTGAACATTGGCGTTGGAGCTGATATGGTGGCAGGAGACTGATATGTGTATTGTATTATGGTAAACTTGACATATGAGTTGCTCAGACATATTTCCATCGTTATGTGTTTTAGGGAGTATGGTGCACCCAAGGAATCCCACCTACAGTGCCACTGAGGATGAAATTATAATCACCATCATCATCCAGAACTACCAGCTGTTTTTCTCATGGACAAACTAGAACCAGCAGGAGAGAACAGCTATGTGGAATGATGTGGTCCAAAGGGTGAATGAGGTGGGGATGCACAGCCGTACATTTGAGCAGGTCCGCCACCATTGTAGTGACCTGCTCCGCCATGTACATCACCGTGCCACTGCAGTGCGGGCTGACCACCTTGCAATTGCGGGGCTGCCATAACATCCATCCCCCCTCACTAAAGTAGAGGAGCTGCTCATGAGCTTGGTAGCACCTGCCCACCCGCAAGAGCTACAGACTTATACAGTCATGGAGGTGGGTGCTATACACACATCAGACATGGAGCATGCAGGTAAGGTTCCAGGGCATATCAGTAGACTACTGTAGTGTATGCATCTCTACATGTGAGATTTGGGGTCTTTTGCTGTGTAGTACTGATAAGTAGTAATGCATAATCTGTAGTACTGTGGACTTCAGCTGTTGTTGTACTGTAAAATTGCAGCCAATTCTGTGGCAACGCTACAGCTGTGGCCACTCGAAATAAGTCTCATCCCATCTCAATGTAGGTACCTCTGGGATACCAGCAAGGCATTGGCCAGATGCCGGTGAGTATGGATTAAGATTATGCTTGGCAATTCACTGTGCATGTCATAGCTAAGCCAGGGTGGGCCATGTACACATCTAACACCACCTACCCATAATGCATGCTGTACATGGGCACCGGGACAGAGCACACCCTCACTAATGGGATGACTACCAGCCCTGGTGAAACATGCAATACACCAGTCCATCTCCTAGACAACTGTGGCTACACTCCAGTGCACGCTAGCTCTGCAGGCACAGCTGACATCTGCCCAACATACACAGCTATGTCATACACAGAGCAGTTGAACATGTTACACATAAAGATATCCTACTCCCTCTGCAAACGCATGCTCCAGGGTCCTAAACCTCATCAATACATTACACAGAACATACTAAGGGATAGGGCCCTGTCCTGGGGAATCCCCACACTCTGGAATGGACTACCCATACATGTCAGGCAATGCTACTCACTGGCCCTCTTTACAGAAACACTTGACTACTGGATGGGAAATGGGGAATTCACCCTGGGTATTATGTCTGTGCCACAGCCTGACAGGGACACAGGGGAATAACATTAGTGGGTGGTGCATGGCTGAGAACCCCTGTGGCTAGGCTTATGTAGGCCTCAGGACCAATAGACTTCAGTAATTCTCACCTATGAACTTATGTGTACAACAGGCAACATCAGCTAGGGTGCAATCATGGTCAATAATGGTCTCTACACTCACCATAGGTACAGTACATTGTATCTGTGGTCAGTCTAATGGTAGTCTATCACTCATACATGCAATTCACTGGATGATGACATCTGTGAATACACATCAAGCATTCACTCTCAAACACGTGCCCATTATGTGATCCAGGAAACAATACAGTGGCTGTGAGCAGGAAAGTGGAAACACAACTGAATAATAACAGATACACATCCTGCAATGGTGTGTACACCTGTGAGGTATGGTGCACAGTACATGCCAGGGTGCTGAACAGATGCACAGCAATGCTGTGGACATGGGTGCAGTGAGTTCCAGGGGGAAGGCCATCACCTACTAACAAAAGCCATGCATCACAGCCATGTATAATGTTGGTTACAGGGATTGACTACAGTTGCACTGCATGCTGCTGAGCGCCACATGTCCTGCAGCTTGACATGTGTGTAATTATAGGTTTGTGCGTGATACTGTACTGCACCATCACCTGCTATTGTGTGTGTTATAGGGGTGCAGAAGCTGTCTGTAGGTGCTGTCTGGTGGAGTGTATGGGTTGCCATGTATGTCGACTGCATTTGTGCATGTCTGTGTGTGTGGCCATGTGTGTGCGTGTGTGTGTGTGTGTGTGTGTGTGTGTGTGTGTGTGTGTGTGTGTGTAGCGGTGTAAGCGCAGGCATGTGAGTATGTATTGTTTAGCAGTGATGTACAGGTCTGCAGTCTGTTCCCTGTTTTCCTCACAGGTGGCGCAGGTGGGGCTGGGTTCCCCCCTGAGGAATCTGATGTCAATGGATACAGAGAGTGACCTTCATGAGGATAGGTGTGTTGGAGTGGCACAGGAAGGCTCTATCAGGGCTGCTGCTGGGCCACCAATTGATTTAACCCATAATGTATCCACCTCCAAGCACAGTCACACTGCCTCTACATACCTCATCACCGCTGGCCTTAGCTATGGGACAGTTCCTTATGGTTGGCATTGGCCATTGTGGACAGTGTGGTATCTATGGCACATGTGTCAGGACACAGCAGACATAGCCAGATGTCTGGTGGAAGGGTATCACATAGGCAGATGTTCAGGGTGAATTTCCAGAGCACTGCTGGTCATCATGCCCCTGGCAGACATGCCACATCTATTTCAACCACATGCATGTTCCAGACGTGTCACAAGCGGAAACGCACAGGCACAAATGGAACGGTACACCAAGCAGGGTCTAAGGACACAGAGGAAGCTCTATCAAACCTCTGTAACTGACAGCATGACAGCATCCATGACTCCAGCATAGATGCCATCCCCAGAATTACACCGAGGACAAGCAAGGATAGACAGTGGGTTGAGACATTTGGATCTCATCCACAATGCTCGCGTCCATGCGTCAGGACAGGGAGATACGGTTGTGATGGCCATGTGGATGTATGCCAGCAACATCAGCAGCTAGAGGATGCTGTGGATGTCCCACCAGTCACAGCCGCTCCTGTAGTGGCAATACCAGCCCCAGCACTGTGGGGGGTGCTGTCCACATACCATCATAGCAAACCACATGCACATGGCCCTGGCCAGTCCCAGTAGCAACCTGGATCTAGTGGACATCTGTCAACCTCGGGGGACAGTACTCAATCTAGCTTTGCACCTGATACTGCATCTAGCACCCCTGCAAGGCACAGTTCCCATGTCCGTGGCCAGAGACGGTGAACTGAAAACCCTGCCAGGTACAGTGTGCCGGAGACGGTGGACTGCAAACCCTGCCAGGTACAGTCTGCAGCTGTCTCACTGAATTCCCCTGTATAGGGAAACCACATGGAGGAACTGTGCTTAATATGCAGACACACACACATCAAACAACAAACCTCAGAGCAATGACATACCTGCACACACATCACCAGTGGCCCATAACAGTACTTCAGCCCCGCATACACACAATAATACGTTGTCAAATTGTAGCAAGCTCAGCCTAAGCCTCTGGTGCAAACCAACAACACACCCTGTGCATATGATGATACCTGTACCACTCCCTGACATCTGTAACATTGATGCAGGGACAGGCTAACATGGTGCTGTTGCACAGCGTGACTGTACATCAGTGTAGCGATGGAATGATGTGTAGCATGTTGTCAGCAGTAAAGTGAAGTGCTAATATCTTGGAAGGTGTAGCTCTGCAGCCATGATGCATCATAGCTGTAATTAACAATGTTGTATTGTTGTCACCATTATCTATTCTGATTGTGTTGTGTTTGTCCATGTGCCACATGGCTGATGGGTGTAGTGGTGTCAGCAGGCCTTCTACAGTGGACACCAGTAAGTGTAGTGGGTGGTACACATGCCATGGCTGGGTACAACACACAGAGCCTTTGGTTTGGATGCAGTGCAGGTACAAGACTGTACACATAGTGGAATGTCCCCGTGCAGGTAACACATCTGTTGTACATGTAATCCCACCAAGACAGGCGAGGCACAACCACACATTGCTATATATGCAGTCTGCAATGTGGATGACATTGAGCATGCTAACAACAGGGTGTATGTCCCTCTCCCCACTCTACTGCAATCCTCACCTAAGTAACATGTGTGTGCAAATGCCGGTGGCATAGCCCTGCCCTTAGGAGGGTGTGAGGTGCTCAGCTACTTTGAATGGTGTAAACAACAACTAACAACCTGATTACATGCACTGTACAGTATTACAGACAGCTATGTGGGGGGATAGACACAACAGTAACTGCAGTCATGGCAGATGTGTCCACAACAGCCACACCCAGTGAGTTATAGCAAACCCAGTAGTGCTGCACACCTCTACAGTGTGGAGGAGGGCATTAACATATCTATGACCTGTGAATGACTATATGTCCACAGGATGGCACCTGTGGAATGTTGTCATTTGCCAAGCAGTCCTGGTGGAAACATATTCTGTGAACGGGGGTACATCCCTTAACAACTACACACATTCCTACATGTGGGATGGTGTACAAAAGCCTGCTATGATCTACATAGGCATTGTGCACCTCCTAACCCTCATCTGCACCTGTCATGATTGGGTAAAGGAGGTATACCAGGTTCAGGTTGTATTCTCTGCCTTTGACAAGTCCAACATTTGTGGTGTGCCGTGTGTTAGGATTACCAGTGACATTGGCCATGCGTTCACTGTTAATATGTTCCATGTCCCTGCAGACCAGGGTCATCAGGCTGTGGGTGGTAGTTCCCAGCTGACACGGTGGATTTGTGGTCATCCTTGCCAACATTGGTGAATCCATTATCAGGTGGAGGCCTATTGGGCCGTATTAGGGATCCCAAGTACTTACTGCACCTACCCAGGGGGTTCCCCCAAGCATGACATGTCACTTGACTGTACTGCATGATATGTTAGTAATGCCAGCCTGACATCCTACAGGTGGTATGGAGTACTGTTAACATGTACTGCCCTTGTCATGTAGGGTCCTGGTTATGGGATCTGCTAAGGTTGGTATTGTATTGCAGGCCAGACATGTTTGGCTGGGGGGGGGTGGGGTACCTATCCGTGCCAGATGTATGCTGCTTGGGTCTT
>NC_056727.1:1152635113-1152644790 GCF_019279795.1 Protopterus annectens
AAATGGAGTACTGCAACTGTAAAACAGTTACACCAATACAGTAGTCTGGAAAGGTTCACAACTGTTGCTGTCCAGGCCAAGCCCTTCAGAAAGCACAATAGTGCAGACAGACTGGGCCACAGGGTACCACACAATCAACAGTATTTACTGCAGGTGTGTAGTTCAGCAGCCATAATGCACAGAACAGTCTGTATGGCAGGAGGCAGTAGGCTTGCAGTACCCCAAGTCATGTAAGTAATGTCAATATAGGTGGAGTATATGGTGCATACAGATACCTTGTGGCAACTCACCCCTGATACCCCGACATTTTGTAACAGCCTAGGTCATTTATGGTGCTCCCCACCTAGACTCAATAATACAGGCCCATATACCACTGTTACATACACTGGCCTCTGCAGTGCATAAGGGCGTACATGTGTTGTGTAGGTGATGCCCACACATATATGGCCCCATCCCCACTGTATGTGTGGGGGATACAACAGCAGTGGACTAATGGCAGCAATGTCAGTGTGATATACACACAGCCCACTACAGAACAACCCCCAACAGCATGACATATGTGCAAAGCTTGGTATGTAGATGGAGGACATAGGCTGGAACACAGGCACACATGTGGAACACTGTTTCCATACACTAAGCAAGGTGTTGGTGTTACAGGATAGTCTGCAACATACCCTTAGTCAGGGAATTGAGGTTAGAAATAGACATGTATGTAGCCATGTACTGATAGCTCGCAACACACAAACTGCCAGTGTAATATCTGACCCAGGACCTGTGTGGTGGATGGACAACACATGATAGGCATACCTCTGTCCAGCAAGAGGTTAGGCCCACAGTAGTGAGCTATGTAGACAGACTGCATTCCAAGATACACTAGTATGTACACACACACACACACACACCCTGTAACACCAGTACTATACAAAGCATAACACAACTCTACCCACAGTCGGTCTGTAGTTCCTGATCCACCTACAAATATGTGGCTATTCTGAGTGTGCAGGTTCTCCTGTGAGAAGTATTGCTACATTCTGTCTGTATCAGTGATGCCCACACACAGGAAGGATGTCCATCAGACAGGAAATGTAAAGGGACCACCCCCACATGCTGTAGAGATTTATAGTGGGTGGTTGTCATGACAGTGATAATTGAATGTAGTACACATGTCATTTTATATATATATACATATATATATATATATATATATATATATATATATATATATGGCTATTTGGATAAGTATATGTACATATATTTCCACCATATGTCCTGGACATGGAGTGTAGCCATACCCAGCCCCTACAGTCCCAAAGTCATAGTGCAAGGGGATGACAGCTATGTATAGCAGTTATATTGCTAGACTGTTGCTACTGTCATTGTGATTGTCTTCACAGACGTGGTGTGTGTAGATGCTGACATCTGCTTATAACATGTGTGCCATTGGCTACTGACAGAAATCCTAAGGAAATGATTGTAAAGTACCACCGCTAGCATGTAATGCCCCTGTGGCGTGCAGCAGAGATATTGGCCATTATATGTGGAACTTCGGACACACCCTGTACAGTCCAGAGGTGTACACATAATTCCTTAGTGCACCACATTGTACCAGGCCTGACAATATGGATGTACACAGCCATGTAGATGGGTATAACACATAATGACTGGTGTACATTTGGCACCATACCTGTCTGGCCTGACACATGACTGCTGGTACAGGGGTGCCATGGACACATACTACCCACTAGATATTGACATACATCTGTACAGCATCCCACTGCTCTGTCTGACATACATGATGTTTAAGGGAGGCCCAGCAGCAGTACATCTGACAAGTATCTGCACATAACATCCCACTGGTTAAGTACACTATGCTGCTAGACATGTAACAACACACTGCGCAGGCTACAGGCAGATTGGCTCAACATTAGCCTACATCTCATATGGGGGAATGCACATGTACCTGCATATATAGCAGGCTCAACAACCATGTCACAGCACAGGGTTAGATACACCTGTGTGACAGTGCATAACCACAACCAATGTGAACACAGCCATAGCCACATATGGTAAGCTAGCATAATATTACAGTATATGGACTATCTGTTCTACACTATCCTCATATGTGCCACTCATAGAATGACCCTCCATATACTGGGCTGCTACACAGTTTGGTCTGATGGCTGTCTGTGGTATGCGACATGTGTGTGTATGGCCCAACAAACAAGTATGGCAAAATGATACCATACAGTGGGGCAGCATGTAACATCTGATAGAAGGGGAGCTAGAACAATGACATCTACCACAGTCTGTACACAGCCTGAGTTACATATTAACAATACACACACTGCCAACATTCACCATCGCTGCACAGACCTCAGTACTGTACAAACATCCACAGAATGTCCAGCTTATGTCATGACATATAACCCCTACTGTACATGACACGTGTAGCAAACTGATATATCACTGGCTTGTTATCAGATATGATGATAGTATTTATGGTGTATAGCACATATGCACCACTTCATGCACAGCATATGTACAAAGGTTGACAGAGGTGTGGCTGACAGCACATACAACACAGGGCCAGTATAGACATGTTGCTGTGATAACCACATATATTTTCCATTGTAATGGGGTTTGTTGCAACATATGTCCTATGAGGGATATGAAGTCAGTAACTGTCACGACCTTCACCATCTACAAACTGCAATTCTCGCACTACCTTCTGCATTCCACAGATTGATACACTGTGGCTAACACATGAAACCATAGGCACAACACTGCCCAGTTTGCATATGACCCTGCAGATTGGGATTCCTCATATACATGGAACTGACATGGGAGGATTTGCTACATGTAGGACAGGCGTATTCAGACAAACACTGTTAAACCAACATTACTCCAAATGCAGTATAGCAGCACTTACAGTCTGTATTCAGGTCAGGCACATCCCCTTCCTGTTTGTTGCCCTCTTTCCACAGTGTATGTTGTTAGAGTAAATCCCCACTCCATCTGAGATGCTGTTTGCCAAACATCAGATCTAGTTCCTGTTTACAGTGACTGCAAAGGCCCAACACCACCATGATGTTCCTAGGTATTGGAGTGTATTTCCATGCAATTGGCTATGGGATTGTTACCACAGCTGTTCCATATGCAGTCAGCTGGGGAAGGGCTGCAATTCATGCAGAGGCCATCAGCTGATCATGAGCATCACTTAAAAAACACATGCTGCTGCCCAAGCAAGGCAGGTGTGGGTCTCCACATCCACCAGAGAGGGAGTGAGAGAGGCAGAGACAGATACATGTCAGGGAGGGGTGGCAGAGTAAAACTGAAGCATGTTTGTGTCACACACCTAACAGCACAGGGTATCAAACTCCTGATAACTATGTAGTGCTATCACAGTCTGATGCAGTTATTGGATGCACTACATGGGTTACCTGATGTGGAGTACTCAAAACATATATGTGTGGGTGAGTGACATCTGCAACAGTTATATGGTAGATATATGGTAGGTGTCGTACATGTGCCTGTCTGCATGAACAGGTGCCAGCGTCAACACAGGCACATTCATACAGGGATGGACACACATTGACACACTTGGAAGGTCCAGGAGTGCAACTCATCACTAGAGGGATTGCCACAACACATCGATGTGCAGGTATCACATGCACCACACAGGTAATATGGAGGCTGTATGGGCAAAGAGCATGAGGAGATGTCAGACATCAGACAGCATGCTTCAGTATGCCCTGGGGGGTTGTAGTGAGTGTGGATGTGGACATATGCACCATACAACACACACATACGAACACACAGGGTGCCAGTTCTGACATGCATGGGTGCATGTCTACACGGGTGTGTGGTGGTCAACTGTGCTAATAGGCTGTACAAGGGTAGGCAATGGGTATACCTTGGCATCAGGCCACATGACAATGGTCTGCTTTGTGGCTCAGGTCTGTAGTTACTGCATTTTCCCATACAGGTGGGTATTGCATTCTCCATCCAGTCACCTGGATGACTATTGTGTGTGGCCAGTGCTGTACACCACATGCCATGTATGTGTTCTTTAGTCCATGACATGGCTGGTGTCTGGGATGTGCACACCTCCCACATGCATGTACAGTGACATGTGGAACTGTATCTGGGGTGTCTGGCCCATGTTGTGAATACAGATTATCATCAGATGTGCCAGACTTGCCTACCTGTGGCAGGAACTGGTAATGGGCAGCAGGTTTTCTCTGCACCTACATTGATAGCATGCCAACAGCATGCCCTCATAACAGTGTCATCTGTCCATACAGGGCATGTTGTCAGGCATGGTATGTCCATTGTGAGTCACATGTGAAGGCACCATGGGTGGTGCAGGTGTCCATTGGGGAGCATGGTGGAGGTGCACTGTTTGCATGTACATGCATATTGGGCAGATGGGCAAGGTCACATGCCGTCTATAGCCCACTGCCATCACTGCATAGTTACTATCAGTGTCCAATATGCAGTGTACTACCCACATATTGGTTGTTGCCTAGGTATGTGTGTGCATATGACACATGGGTTGAGTGTGTGCTCTGGGTAATAGTAGGGTTGTTAATTTGGATTGGCTGGCCTTGATGTCACATGTATGGGTATGGCTTTGCACCCCAGCCTCCCAGCTAATTTACATCTGTTATCACTGTATGGTTGACATTGTGATATATAGTAGGGCCACCATAAAAGTAATGAGCAAAACTCCCTCTACATTGCCCACACTCACCTCTACAGATGACACAAGTTACACACACACACACGCACACATCTGGGAGTAGAACCCCTACCTAATTAGTTTATTACACTACAGCACTATGCAGTTATAGTACGCACCACAGACATTACTGGAGTACTTCTTCCCCAAAGGTGTGGTGTATTTCACAGTGACTGACATCAGCAGGATTACCAAAGTAGGGCATTTCAACTGTACTGCAAGTGACTAGCCTAAAATGCATGGCTCACTACACAGACAGTGAAACACACACAAAACATCCAATTGCCTTGTGTGGGTATAGAACCCCCAACCAAGGTCTATGTTACACTACAGCTTGGAGCTGTTATAGGACACACCACTGGGATTACTAGAGATGCATTTCCCCAAAGGTGTATTTCACACTGAATGACATCAGCACGTTTACCAAAGTAGGGCATTTCAACTGCACTGTGAGTGACTAGCCTATAATCCATTGCTCCCTACACAGACAGTGAGACACACACAAAATATCCACAACTGTCATGTGTGGGTATAGAACCCCTGACAAAGGCCTATATCACACTACAGCATGGAGCAGTTATAGGTTGCACCACAGGGATTACTGAACATCTTTCTCCCCAAAGTTGTATTTCATAATGAATGACATCAGGAGGATTGGCAAAGTAGGTCATTTGAAATGTACTGCAAGCAAGTAGCCTGTGATGCATTGCTCCATACACAGACATTGAAACACACACAAAGCATCCAGAACTGCTATGGGTGGTGATAGAACCCTACCATGGTTCTAAATCACACTACTGCAGTGCGCAGTTACAGGACACACTACAGAGATTACTTTGCTATGACTTTCCAGAGGTGTATTTCTAGGTGAGTGACATCAGCAGCCTTGCCAACATTGAGTATATGATTTCTAAGGAGTGTGTGTGTGACTTAAAAAGCATTGTTCATTACTCAGTCATAGGCAAAAAGATACACAGATTACCACACACAGTTGCCAAGCCTGGGGTTAAAACACCTACCTAATTACTTTATCACACTATAGCAGTACACAGTTACAGGATGCACTACAGAGATTACTGGGTAATGATTTCCCCAGAGGTGTATTTCTAGGTGAATGACATCAGCAGCCTTGCCAAAGTTGAGTATATGAATTGTGTGGGGTGTGAGTGGCCTAAAAAGCATTGCTCTCTACTCAGTCCGACGCACACACAAACACACAGTTGCCAGGTCTGAGGTTAAAACACCTACCTAATGGCTTCCTCACACTACAGCAGTGCACAGTTACAGGACATGCTACAGTGATTACTGGGTTATGATTTTCCCAGAGGTGTATTTCTAGGTGAGTGACATCAGCAGCCTTGCCAAAGTTGAGTATATGAATTGAATTGTACAGGGTGTGTGTGTGGCCTAAAAAGCATTGCTCTCTACTCAGTCAGACACCTACCTATTTTGTTACACGATATCAGTATGCAGTTACAGGACACACTATGGAGATTACTGGGCAACCACCTTCCCAGAGGTGTATTTCTAGGTGAGTGAAATCAGCAGCCTTGCCAAAGTTGAGTATATGACTTGTACTGAGTGTGAGTAGCCTAAAAAGCATTGCTCTCCACTCAGTCAGACACACACACACACACACACACACACACACACACACACACACGCACACACACACACACACACACACACACACACACATTTACACAGGTGCCAGGTCTGGGGTTCAAACAACTACCTAACTACTTTATTGCACTACAGCAGTATGCAGTTATAGGATGCAGTACAGAGATTATGCACTACAGAGATTACTGAGCTATCACCTTCCCAGAGGTGTATTTCTAGGTGAGTGACATCAGCAGTGTTGCCAAAGTTGAGTATATGAATTGTACGGAGTGTAAGTAGCCTAAAAAGCATTTGTCTCTACACAGTCAGAGACAGACAGGCACAAACACATTCTCACACAATTGCCTGGTCTGGGGTTAGTACTACTACCTAACTAGTCTATCACTATAGCAGTATGCAGTTATAGGATGCTCCATGCATATTACTGAGCTATAGCTCTCCCAAAGGTGTAATTCACATTGGATGACCTCAGCAGGCTTGTCATACTACTGCTATGGGGAGGGCAGTGTGTGCATGGGCCATACCCCATTCATGTAGGGGTTGACATGCCACATGCGGGCACACACGGGGTCATATGCCACAGGTACGTGTATACAGCTACTAGATGGCTACTTCTTTGTACAGTCTTGTTGCACAGCTGGCACATGCACCACATAGTCTGTCATGCTGACAGGCACTGGTGGCTAGTATCTGCAGTGGGTTACATCTGCACCTCATGTGTTTGGGGCCCTTTGGCTGTGTGCTGGTTGGGACAGGCCCAGATGGCTCCTTGTCATGGTCACCCTCTTCCACACACATATCTATGCCTGTGAACCTTTGGCTTATTATAGTGTGCTGTCCTTACATATTTGTCTGTATTCCTATCCACTGTGTGTGCAAGGCAGGAGTGATGCATACTGACATGTGTCTGCACTGAGAACTGCGACTGCCAGATATGTCTGGTCCACTGGTGTTTGCAGACATGGCCTTCATGTGTTTAAGTGTGTGAACATGCCCAGTATGAACTCTCAGTATGTTGTTGACTGACATTGCTTTTATTCCTCTAAGTGTGTGAGCATGCCCAGTATGGCCATCTGTGTTGCATGTGTGGATCAAGTCCAGGTAGTTTGTACTGCGGTGCTGACCTTTGTGTTGTACACCAACATAGAGTATGCTGTGTCTGCAGGATATCCATCGGTCATTTGGCATTGACTGTTGCTACATTTCTGCATAGCGGGGCGGGGGGCACCTGACTGTTTCTACTGTTCTACACAGGTGTGGGGGGGCACACCTGACTGTTACTATAAGTGTACATTGGATGGGGGAGGTGCACCTGACACTTGTACACATTTGCCAGGACTGTACTGGTATGTCAGGTACTCCATTTCAGTCTGTAGTCTTACCTATCCTGCTGGCTAGAGGCTTACCAGTGTACTACAGATCCTAGCTTTGTTTACCTACATATTAGTTTCTGACTTCCTAGCCTTCACAACTTACATCCGACTGCCTGGCCTGCTGTGGCCTGTCTGTGAAGGCCTGGGGGGGGGGGTTACCCAAAGGGCACATTCAGAGGCCATAGTACAACATTTGTTTGTGTTTGTCTTCACCTGTCCTGCTGGCTGAGACTGTTGTTGGGTATGTGAACCTTCCTGACTGGCATATGTTGCCCTTATGGACACACATGTCACTCAGGCCATTTCCTGCAGTGGGTTTTGTCACCCTGTGTAGAACTGGCTACTATGGTGACTCCAGTATGTGTTACAGATGTCATGCTGTCACTATGGGTGTCTACTTTCTGCTGCCTTGACATTTGGCCACCCAGTTCCCTTGCATGGTCGCAGCCATACCATAGCTACAGGTAAAAACACATTCTAATCCATATGGCAATTGGTAGGTTGATTGACTTACCTTGAGGATGTTCCGGACTTGAGGATGGTGCTGGAGGGCTGCCTACGTCAGATGCACATAGTACACACACTATACATGGTTGGGCACAGTTAGTGTCATGTTTGGCATCCCTTTAATTGTCTGTGCGAGTCAGAGAGAGGTGTAATTCCCTGGGTCCCCACAGTGTCAGTGCATATGCTATGCATTGCCTCTTTGCCAAGGCCAGGGCATACTGGGTGCACCCTCTTCTGCCTACTGGGGCAGGCTCAGGTTGTTCCTCCTCCAAGTCATTCTGTGCCTGTACAGGCCTTGGCATTGGTGGGGGGCTATGTGGCCCTATCCCATGCTGTTCCTGCTGCAGCTGTTTCTGCAGGATCATATTGTATAGCATAGCACATACGATAACAATTTGGGTACATGTAGCTGGTGAATACTGCAGGGCTCCACCGGATGTGTCCAGACACTGGAACCGTGACCTGAGCATCCCAAACACACACTCTATTATATGTCTGGCCTGTGCGTGTGCCTCATTATGGCATTGTTGTTCAGGTGTGTGTGCATTTCTGATGGGTGTCATCAGCCACAGCTCTAGTGGGTACCCAGCGTCCCCCACTAAGTGACCATAGGGGATGTCCACATCAGCAAATCTGTGGTACAGCTGCGTCAGTTGCCATATGTGTGAATTGTCATAGCTTCCAGGGCAGCCAGCACACACATTCATTATAATGCCCTGGGCATCACATACGACCTGGCAGTTGATGGAGGGGATGCCCCTGTGGTTGATGTAGGCCCGACCCTGCTCACCAGGTGGTGCTTTGATGCATAAGTGAGTGCAGTAGATAGCACCTGCTACACCAGGGTAGTCTGCTATTTGGTGGAAGAGACGCATATTGCATAGGTTACACTCAGACAGATATATGAGTGCTTTGGAAGAACAAGTATATTTGCCTTTGATTTTGTATCTTACAGCATTGATTTCAAAAGAATTACCTATGTTCTGTGTTTTACATAGGTAAAACAGAAAGGAAATTCAGTCAGAGGATTTACGAGCATATGTATGCCATCAGGAAGAACAACCATAATAATGCCCTGGCTAGGCATATTAGCGCAAATGCTAACCATGATTTCTCTTTCATGGTCATAGATCATGTTGATATGGATGATAGAAGACCACGGGGCCTCTATTTAGAACTAAAAGAATTGAGGTGGCAGATTTTGCTAAGAGCGCATAAGTGGCCAGGCATCAACGAGATCACCTCTGTTACACCAGTGTTAAAACTCAAGGCTTTAGAAAGAAATAAAATTGTAGACAATTGACCGAAATTCTAGTAGTTAATGAAAATTCATACCACTATTAAGCACACGAGTGTGTATATTTCAAATCAATGCATAATTTACAGTTTTTTTTTCTGGGGAGAGAAGGGTTAAACTTGTGGTGATGATGTCA
>NC_056727.1:1152645290-1152732800 GCF_019279795.1 Protopterus annectens
AGTTGTGCGGGCATGTGATGGTTCAATGGTGAATTAACCCTCCGGATGTGTGTGTCTAGCCAGGTGTCCAGTAGCCAGTGGTCTGCATGCAGGGATACTGGACATTGCCCTACTCTGTCACTGGGACTGTTGACTATGGTCATACTGTACTTATGCAGGCATGTGGTGTTTGTCCAGTCTGATAGTCGTGTTCAACCACACTACCGTGGCACACATGACCTGTGGACATCTGCCTAAGGTGTGCAGCCCACATGTACATCTTCACATGCTATGCTGCCTGTGCAGCACTGTCACATGTCTGTCTCCGGCAGGGCTGTCACAGGTAGGCACAGCATGCAGTGATGTGTGACAATGCTTACACCCTCCACTGTGCTGTACACAAGCACTGCACACACAGTACGGCGTGCATGTCATTAATCTGCAGTGCCTGGGACCTGCCTCCATGCCCTACACGGCACACCTGCCAGTCCAGATTGTACACAGATCATACCTCCCAGGCACATACCTGGACTGCAACACACATGGGTGGGTGGTTCCCACACCACACAGTGATTTACACACATACTGTATATTCCCGAGACACATTGCATCATAGGTAATCCATGTTCAGATACCCATGTTTGTGACCGCTACGCACATTGTGACACACGACGGTGAATACACTGTACACCACAGGTTACATGCTCGTGTTGGCATACTGTACATTGCACCTAGGACAGTTGCTACTGCCATGTATTGACAGCAACACACACTTCCCTAGTATGGACTCCCATGTACCCACACATGCTTGGCCATGCAGTACACATAGCTGGGTGACACATTACACAACACATACCATACCTACACTACCCTCGGCATGCACCAAACCTCCATGTGTCTGTGTGCTATGCCTACAGACATCCCCCCTCTGTTTGCTGAACATCCATGCTTCTCAGCCCTGCTAGCCACACCCTAGACACACGACCATCGCAGCATGCATGGTACATACGCTCTACAGCCGGTACTACCGACATCCACTGACAGAGGTAGTTGATGGCATGGCACCCCGTACGATGGACAGTCTACGTGACTATGCCGACACATATCACAGTGCACTTCCGCTACATGTACACCATGGTAGGGACCATGCTATTCCACACAGAGACATGGTGGTACTGGCCTTTTCACAGACGCCACAGTGGTATGCCTGTTCCATGCACATGTGCTGTATGGGCACATGTGCAGGCTGTTGCATGGTACTTATGTTCACATGTGTGTGGTGTGTCACTTGACAGTCATGGTGTGTCCTCATGGTGCATCACATACTCCACAGATAGCTACCTACACATGACTGCCATAGATTGCAGTGTGGGCCCTCATGCAGAGTGGTGGTATGTCTCTGCTGTTTGGCTACATCCACATTCAATGCAGCATACAACACTCATGCAGGCATTGCCAACACAGATGTTGCTGGCATCGTGCCTGCCAATGGGGTACCTACCAACAATACACACTCTCACTCACTACAGGGTTCCAATCCATGGCTGGACATTGTGTTAACCCTGTGGACACATACATAGTACTGCCATGCACACATTATGTCCTAGAACACGGTCCCAATGTCACCTCCAATCTCCGTAGTTGTTGTATCCCGCCAACCTGGCTGTTACATGTCTCTGCAGCAGCACACTGCATTGACTGCTAGCCCGTTCATGTACGTTGTGTACCCTGACCACCACACTACCACATCTATCACACTACACATGGGTGGTACTGCATTGCACGTATGGGGCTGCATTTGTACACCCATGACTGGGCCATTCAGTATGGCACTGGGCCACATCCTCACATACATGCTTCACACACTCATTGACGACCTCCATGCCTTTACTGGCACCCTTGTTGGGCTTCTGTGCGCCACAGCACACCACATCCAAATGCTGGCCACCTGTCATACCATTGCATGGGTGGTTGGTGTGGTACAGATGGTATCAAATCAGGCATTATCCACTCTTTGCCCTTCAGCGCCATTCCACTTTATGGTATTGCCAATGTACGCATCCAGCATCACATCGTACCCCATGTCTCAGGATGTTACGCCATGTGCCTCCTGTACAGGTCACACAGTGGTGGAGGCATATCATGCTAACTACAACAAGTCAGGTACATGTGACATTGCACAGTCCTCAGTCATGTGGCCCCTCATGCTCACTATTTGCTTACATACACTACATGCTGTCACAGAGTATTGTCCATGCCTACATATACCACATCTACATACCTGGCAGCATTCTAGCTCATCCTAGTCATATTGCTAACAACCATACAGGTGTCAGTGTGGCAGATATATCATGTGGATATCATTGCATCACTTACATCACACATAGTGCAAACACATCACCTTTGCATAGTGACAGTCATGCACTGTGTATCACATGGATACTGTCCCTATACATGCATATCACATTGTACATGGTTGCTGTACACACACATGCCCCACATGGTGCTGTGGTTGCCATATTCCACTATGGCGTGGGTACACATGTGCAGGGCCACGCATTTCTGGACCGTATGTGTAGCTGATACATTGGGTGCCCTTGTACCTGTGCCATACACACATGTACACGCGGGCAGTGTTACAATACCACATATGTGGTGTACCTTACACAATGGATACACATTTACATGTCTCAGTATAGTCATGCCGTGATGTCTACCTGGCTCAGACTGTTTACATATGCAAATGACAGTCGTGGAACACATCTGTACTCACCTGCATACCACTAACACAGGGGTGTCCTCTACTCTGCCATGGGCCATGTTCTCCGCATTACTGATGCATGTAGTACTCCTACATGGCGTTTGCAGTGGGCAGTGTGGGAGGGCCACTCCTGCATGTGTGCACACATGCCACATTGCTCAGCCTGGGCGTCTGTGTCACCTCCACAGACTGGACACACACCGTGCTGTGGGACATAGGTCCTGTGCACATCCTACAGGGACACACTGTGTCACTAGTCATGTGATAGCTCCCTTGCTGGTAGGGTGACACAGACCCATGCTACCACCACAGCGGAAGTACTGTATAGACATACAGTTGACATCCACCTCTGCCGTTCAGTGGACACTACCATGGGGGGGGGACACTACTGTGTACATTGCACATGTGTTTACACATGGCCCTGCCGGACATCATTGTTGCACACATTGCACCTGCTATGGAACGTTTGCACATGGTTACTTGCTGTTCACTCCATTTTGGGTACCTATTCTGCTACTACTCTGTCCCATATGTGCAGGCCATACATATCCTGTTTATGTACATAACATTAGGCCATCCCTCCATCATGCATGCTATGCCTGTGATACTGTCTATGATTTCTGAACATATCCATCATGACAGCTTTGCATTACACATAATTGACATAGTCACCCCTACTGCGAGGGATACATGCACGTCGTGCGCACATTCCGTATGACATCGACGGTATATGCCCATGCACATGTGTGCTGTGACACTATACATACATGTCCTATCCCCTGCTGTGGCACTTCATTGTTCGATATCCACTGACAGCATCAGCGTGGGTGGTAGCATTGTTCTGTGTTTGAAATCCCTATTGGGGACCTTGGGTTATCCCGGCTGTGTACATGTTGTCCCACTGCTGTGCACACGTTGTCCACAGACGTTGGTATGCTCCGCGGCTTAGCATTACATAACCACCTTTCACCACTGTCTGCCTGATGGACAGGTATCTTTACTTACACACATCGTTCACATACAGTGCAGATTCGTCATACGTATCATGCGTTACACACCAGTACATATCGTGGGTTCAACATACCTTTCCGGCCTTTGCTTCTGTATTCGTCAATATTTTCCTCTTGCTTGCTTTGAATTCACTTTCTGTTCGGTATGAACATACGGTTTGAATATCCAGGGAGTCTTCCTTTTATTCGTCGTCACCTGAGGCATGTGGGTTCATCACGCCAATAGCTGTTCCTCGGTGTGTACTTATGCGCATATCACCGGTGATCCTCCTCCATTCGTACGTTATGCGCGAAACTAGGCCATGGTTCATTCCTCGTGTGGCCATTGGTTATTTGCACTACCTTCGTGGGGATGGTATGTATTGTATCATGTTTGTGTGACTGCATCCGCTATGTGTGGTGTCAGGTACATATCGCTGTGGTGTTAGCCGTGGATTGTGTGTGTTGGGTATGAAAATTTGTTCGACATGTGGGTGTCCGTGTCCTGGCGGCGTCTGTCGATGGCGTTGTGCATTTAGATGTGTAACATAGCTGTTATATTCCTGTACACAACGGATGCAGGGAAGCATCAGCTGCTGCTAGTGTTTCCCACGTGCCTTGTTGCGGCTATGCAGCTGTCATTGACTGCCTGTATGTTTTTGCTACGGTTTCAGCTGGTATCCCTTTGATATGTGTGATGGGGTATATCTGCGGATGTGAGTGACGGGTACGGGGTGTGGGTCTTGCATTTATACATACACGATATGCTTGTGTGTGTGCTCCATCCCTGCTTGGGGAGCTGCAGGTTACCTGTCTGTTGTTCTGGGAGTGTTTGTTTTGTTGATGTCGTGTGGTGTCGGTATCGCCTGCATGTGTGCTTCCTGCACGTATTCCTCCTTCACATCGGTTATATATCTGCGGATGTTCGTACGTGCCTACTATCCATTGGCATTTTGTCACTGATAGTTACGGTGATTGTGGTCCTGTACTTGGAACGGCCTGTATGCTACCGGTTGCCTCCTATTCGTGTGGCGCTTGCTTACTTAACAGTCGTGGAACACACTGCGGTATTTACGTGTCGGTACGTGGCCACGATCGGTGCCGGGATAACACAAGCGTATTTTCGCCGTACATGCCTGATGCTGTGTAACGTTGCCGACATGTCTTGTTGAGTCTACCATATGGCCGCCATACATGCGGTCATAGTTTGTACATGCGTCCTTTGCATCTCCTGTTGGCTATGGTCCTGTGGTACATTCTGGGACATTTCCGCTTTGCATCGTTTTACGTCACCACGCGCCTAGCCACTGAGGGGCTGTCAATACTACTTTGTGGGTACTGCTATACATACGCCTATGGTTCCTGTACTGTATGCCTACGCATGCTATTCCACTCCGCCTGTGACATGTCACCTACATACACATTTTACAGTGGCACACACATTACACACACACAGCGGAACACACGACAAACTCACCTCACACATACACATATTCCCGCCGTAGCTCTCAACCTTCCATTTCCAAAATGAGGAACACACACCTTCATAATGTGTAACAAATGGGCAAAATGTGGAACACATACTAATGGCTTACTAACAACTTCAGCTAAGAAGGTCATAGGATGGTTGAAATATGCTGATTTACTTACAAGGAAGAACCTTTAATGAATTCATATGATTAATTTCTATTTACCAGGATTTCATTTAAATATATTCCTAACAATGAGTGTGTGACAGACTATTTCAATGTGGAACTTTGAGGAACTTCGCGGAACATGAACTATTTTAGACCCCAAATGAGGTACGTTCCTCATAATGATGTACACTTGACAGGTATGATTGCCGCTTTCGCACCGATGGTTGAACACAATACCTACGTTGGCCGCATCGCCGGTTGCCGTGTGTACCTCCGCACTCATATCCTATGGATATGACACGCACATATCCCGTTACTGTACCGTGGCCTGGCGATCATCCCGACCCGCGGATATACATTGATGCAGGTTGACATTTCCATGGCTGGCGTTCCCTGCTCGGGCCACCCTCTCGGATGATCGGGTTGTCGTTCACTATGTTTACTATGTGGAGATATCACGTCTTACTTATCTGTCAACTTGCATTCCTGGGTTCCATATTAACCTGTTGTACTTTATATCTGTGTATGTGTACATATATTTCTACGTGTGTACTGATATCTATTTCCATATCTGTGTATGCACATAAGTACATATGTAGTCGACTTGCGGCGAAAGTGGCAGCATACGGCTACACCGTCTGCTGTAGAGCCGGCGTGCGGTCGAGGTGTTGGCGTTCCATGCTCTGCTGGCTATTGGGTGCGCAGTGTTTGGGTGGTGCCTTTGTTGGAGTCACACATAGGTCCGCACATACGGTACACATTACGGGCGGACATGTTTGTGTGGCGTCCATTTTACTGTGTGTGGAGGTAAGGAGGTGTCAGTCCATGGGGCCTACGCTGTCAAAGTATGTGCTATGTGTTCCCTCTTTGCCAGGGCGTAGGCATATTGGGTACGCCTCTGTCTACCTACTGGGGCTGGCACAGTGTGTTCATGGCGCTGAACGCCCTGTGCCTGTGCTTGCCTTGGCAGTTGTGGCGGGCTTGGTGGCCCTCCACCGTTATGTCCCTGCAGCAGCTGTTTCCGCAGAATCATATTGTGTAGCATACAACATACTATGAATATGTGGGCACATGTGCCTGGAGAGTACTGCAAAGCTCCACCGGATGTATCCAAGCACCGGAACCGTGATTTCAACATCCCAAACACACGCTATATGATTATTCTAGTCTGTGCATGTGCCTCATTATGGCGTTCTTGCATGTGTGTGTGTGCATTTCTGATGGGTGTCATCAACCACGGCTCCAGTGCGTAGCCAGCATCCCCCACAAGGTGACCTTGTGTGATGTCCCCCCTGGCGAATACCTGATACAGCTGTGAGGCATGCCAGATATGGGAGTCGTGGTAGCTTCCAGGGCTGCCAGCACACACATCCATGATAATGCCCTGCGCATTGCACACGACCTGGCAATTGATGGAGGGGTATCCCTTGCGGTTTATGTAGCATCTACCCTGCTCCCTGGGTGATGACTTGATTTCTATGTGCGTACAGTCTATCGCACCCAGTACCTCCGGGTATTGTGCCACACGGTGGAAGCGGCGCATATTGCTAGCCAACTCCTCCTGAGATCTGGGGAAGTTTATATACTCATGGGCATGTCGTAACATGGCATCCAGGAACTGGTGTAGTACCCTGGATGCTGATGCCTGTGAGATGCCCATTATATCCCCGGTTGGCCTTTGAAAGGTACCTGTAGCCAGTATTCGCAAGCTCACACATACCTTTGTGTCCACTGGGATGGGCTCCCCTCTGTTGTCTCTTGTTCTCAGGCGTGGCCGGCACAGCTCCACTATTTGCTGTAACGTGTCCCTGTCCACCCTGTAGCGCTCTACTATCTCCAGGTCTTGCAGCCCCTGGTAGGTCACCCTTGGTCTGAACACTCTCCTTCTCCTGTGAGGCCTACGGTAGTTGTCGGCACCCTCCTCCGCAACTCCGTCTGTCTCTGACACATACCGATGCATCACGGCCACGGCGGCACCCAACATATACATATTAAAAGTTCCCCGTGTGTTTACACCCTACGGTGCGGCGTTTGGGAAATCGCGCTGTGTGTTATGTGCATTCACACTTTATACTGTTGTGCTGTACACCCGGTGATGTCATTGGGTGTGTCTGTTCGACCGTATCTGTGGATTATCTTCCGTGTTTTACCGTTGCAACTGCAACGCTGTTGCCTTTGGTGTAACATTGCCCTTGCCTGCATTGGCTTAGCTTTGCATCTTGCCTTACTGTTTCTGCACGTTGCACCTACTATTGCCTGCAGTGCATCCTGCAGGCACATGGCATCTGTTGCACTTTGTCTGCCGCCGCCGTTATCCTACCTCTGTACTTGCCTGTGCTATTTCGGTTCTTTGCTCTTTGCATTTCAACTACATCCCCTACTATCTTTGCATTCCTATGCCTCTCCTTTCCCGTTTTGCAGGAGTCGCCATGCAGAGTTGTCAGCTGCCGCCGTTTGCCCTTCCTGCATTGATTGGTGTTGATTGCTCATTACGGCTCCAATTACACTGCTTCCGCATTTCCTCATATTCTCCGCATTACCTTCCTATATCCGTGTTTGTTGACGGGGAGGCCGTCACATGACTGGGTTGGGGTACGTAGTCATCCTCGTGCACATGCATCTGTGCGCGCATTATGTACTCTCAGCGCATCTATTTCCTCACACGCCGGTCCTGCTGCTGTGATGTGCATTGTACAGCCCATGTTTGCTGCCCTCCAATGTGCTTCCTCCAACAGTGGCACACCCCTCTGCGATTGACATGTATCCCGTGTAGGCCACTCCTCAGTGTACTACCGCTGCGCCGTTTGCTCCATCCTTACACTGGCAGCGGTTTTGCGATTCACTATTATCTGCCTCATTTGCATGGCATTGACTGCTAATACATGGTTACGGCGCCGAACACTGCCGCCACTCCTTGACAACCCTTGCGCTGGGGTTGAAGCTTTACATACATCCTATGGTGTGTGGTGGCTGTGCAGCTGATGTGTATTATACTGCTCTTTTAGGACATTGTCATATTATTTCATTGCTTTGCACCTTCTGTGCACATATCCGGGGGTTCTGCTGTGGTTTCTACGTACATACCATTTATGTCATTATTTACATTTTGTGCATGTTTTCTTTGGACATTCTCGGTGCCTTTCGCCATTGCCATATTGCACCTGTATGATACCTGACGTTGACAGCGTTCCGTTACTCCTTGGTCATGTTTGGGTAAATGTAAACCGTTTTTTTTGGTTTACATTGCCGTGCCCTTACGCTACACCTGCGCCACTTCGTGAATCGCTATTTGCCTTCATTTGCATGGTGCAATACCGCACACAGTGTGTTTAGCATACCTACGCTGGGGGCGGCGCAGGTCCGGCGCACGCCGGTAGTGCACGTGGAATTTATTCATACCTGAATCGCTCGACGGCCATATTTGGCATTATAACGCCAACGCTATGCGGGCGCCTGGCGCAAGGTTCATGAATCCCGGGGTACAAGTTTCTGGCTGGAACCACTGCTCTAGGGACAAATAGGCTGCTCAGTGCTCCCCACTCCCACTGGTGAACAAAGACGCTTCCCTTTATCCAAATAAGGATATGGAATAGCACCGGAACCAAGCCAAAGCCCAGAGATCAGCAATCTCTGAAGACTGGACTATTCTAGTTCAGTAAGGCGGGAAAACAAGATTTTTTTTTTTTTTTTTTTGCAGAAAACAGAGGAAAAACAGACAGTAAATGCTATAAATGCTTTTAAACAGCTAGCGCACTTGAGTGTGTTAGCCTACAGGTAAAATTAAGCAACAAATAACTTTTTTAAAAGTGCAAAACAGTTAATCAACACAAAAACAGTTTAAATAGAATGCAGAGCTGTATAAACAGGCGAAAATGCAGTCGCTAAGCAGTAAACAATCAAAAGCCAGAAAAATACTTAAATCAGGAAAAGTCACTCTTTTGCTCTCTGCTGCTTGTAGAACTCTGCAGGACACCAGGAGCTGTGCTGAGTTGAATACAAGCAAAAGCGCTAAAGCGGGCTTTATTACAGGGGGCTGAAAAGAGCTAGGAATTGACCCAAAATGGCCAATAGACTACAAGTTTCCAGCTGGAACCACTCCTCTAGGGACAAATAGGCCGCTCAGTGCTCCCCACTCCCACTGGTGAACAAAGACGCTTCCTTTTATCCAAATAAGGATATGGAATAGCACAGGAACCAAGACAAAGCCCAGAGATCAGCAAACTCTGAAGACTGGACTATTCTAGTTCAGTAAGGCGGGAAAACAAGATTTTTTTTTTGTTTTGTTTTTTTTGTTTTTTTCTTTTTTGCAGAAAACAGAGGAAAAACAGACAGTAAATGCTATAAATGCTTTTAAATGGCTAGCGCACTTGAGTGTGTTAGCCTACAGGTAAAATTAAGCAACAAATAACTTTTTAAAAATGCAAAACAGCTAATCAACACAAAAACAGTTTAAATAGAATGCAGAGCTGTATAAACAGGCGAAAATGCAGTCGCTAAGCAGTAAAAAATCAAAAATCCAGAAAAAATACTTAAATCAGGAAAAAGTCACTCTTTTGCTCTCTGCTGCTTGTAGAACTCTGCAGGACACCACGAGGAGCGGTGCTGAGTTAAATACAAGTGAAAAAGCACTCTAAAGCGGGCTTTATTACAGGGGGCTGAAAAGAGCTAGGAATTGACCCAAAATGGCCAATAGACTACAAGTTTCTGGCTGGAACCACTCCTCTAGGGACAAATAGGCTGCTCAGTGCTCCTCACTCCCACTGGTGAACAAAGACGCTTCCTTTTATCCAAATAAGGATATGGAATAGCACAGGAACCAAGACAAAGCCCAGAGATCAGCAAACTCTGAAGACTGGACTATTCTAGTTCAGTAAGGCGGGAAAACAAGATTTTTTTTTTCTTTTTTGCAGAAAACAGAGGAAAAACAGACAGTAAATGCTATAAATGCTTTTAAGCGGCTAGCACACTTGAGTGTGTTAGTCTACAGGTAAAATTAAGCAACAAATAACTTTTTAAAAGTGCAAAACAGTTATTCAACACAAAAACAGTTTAAATAGAATGCAGAGCTGTATAAACAGGCTAAAATGCAGTCGCTAAGAAGTAAATAATCAAAAAGCCAGAAAAAAATACTTAAATCAGTTATAGCAAATACAGTTATAACAAATGCTCTGAAATATACTGTATATTTCCAAAATGTTTGAGAAGGACAGTCAGAATACAAGAAGGTTCAGGCGAAAGAGAAAAAAAAAGTTTTGTTTTACTTTTTGAAAGGGAAAAAGGAGGAACAGAAGGCCTTATCAAATGTTCTCTCTGTATTAAGCAGAATGAGCTAATGACACTAGACTGGGAGGTGTGTCACAGTAGGGGCGGGCAACTGCAAAGCCACCAAGTATAAGAGCAAGACACCAACAGGGAGGGAGGCTGGGACAAAATAGCCTACAGACAGCAAGCACTAGAGAGACAAATGAAAGTTTTTAAACAGATAAGGATTTGTGAAGATACTGAATAGACAAAGTGCTTTATATATATTAAATTGTAAAAACAGTAATCTGTAAAAATAATCAAAAAAAAATCAAGATACTTATATTTTGTAGCTCAGTTGTGGTCAACAACTTCTCCAGTCTGCACTGTGTGCAAAGACAGAGACCCTACCAAAGTTAGGGCTTAAAAACCAGAACAGCTTCTTTTTTTTTACAAGAACACAAAAGAACCAGCCCCACTAGCCAAGAGATAATTACACAGAGGAAATGTTTCAGTTTACACAATAGCCTACAGACAGCAAGCACTAGAGAGACAAATGAAAGTTTTTAAACAGATAAGGATTTGTGAAGATACTGAATAGACAAAGTGCTTTATATATATTAAATTGTAAAAACAGTAATCTGTAAAAATAATCAAAAAAAAATCAAGATACTTATATTTTGAAGCTCAGTTGCGGTCAACAACTTCTCCAGTCTGCACTGTTGGTAGCTACTATGTAATAATGTCACTGTAGCACCTTGCAAGCCACACAAATACTCACAGCAGGATAATCACTGCCCCTACCTCACAACCTCATACAGCAAGACATCTGGACTAAGTAATAAGAAATGTGGAGCCAAGGCCCACAAACAGGGACACATTTCAAATGTTGCCCCTACAAACCTAGACAGTTGAGAGAGTAACAGGTTTTGCATTAGTTTGGAGTTTTGGAAGGGTACGAAGTCTGTAACTGAAATGTGTGTCACCATAGTCTGACTTGAGCCCTGAGTGAATTGCCAGAAAAAGCTGTTTTATGACATATGGACTAAAATATGATGCAAAAATGTGGACATCCTGCAAATATCTGTAGACTTGACAGGTATGACACTGCCATATTTGATTAGTTAATAGCCTAGACATAGCAACAGTGACTGAGTTACAGGGATGCCCCACAGACCCCTTGTGAAATGTACAAACAGTAGGCAGAAAGGTACTACAATACATGCAATGGTGACTATGAAGTATTGAAAGTATGCACCACTTGCACACCAGAAATAGTGTAGTGATACATACGCTCAAGATAACCCAGAGTCACAACTGCAGAATACCAGACAATTGAATGGGTGTACCCCACTGATATGTACCATTCCATGAGGCAGATAAAAGATGCACCTGAGAGTCTCTGAGGCCTGCTCAGCAGCACAATCAAATACCCTAATAGATGTCAAGGCCCACACCATGGCCAGACCACACTGCATGCAGTAACACCCTATCAGATATAGCAAGCATTCCAAGGTGTGAATGTACATGCAAAATAGGAAAGCCACAACAACACACTACAGTCAAGACACCTAGCAGGCATACAAGGAGTGAATGTAAAGGACAAATATTGAAGCCATAGCAACAAATTGCATGAGCCACTGCTGTATACCAGTTACACCATAAGTCCCACAGGAAAGCACACACACCCATATTAACAGTAGTAGTAGTAGTTGTAGGTGTCAGTTTACATACACACTTAGTACAGGAAACAGGGGAGATGAATGGAGAAATGTTAATCTACAACACAGCCTGAAATATGAGAGAGATACTAACCTTTACACTCACAGAACAGTGTCCGCAACATACCAGCATGGTCCCCACCCTTACAATCTGAAAGGGCAATGCCTATCTCACATACCTTTTTATAGCACTGTCCTGAAATCACAGTGAGAACTGCAATCAGTACACAACTGGCTGCATGCAATCAGCAAATGCTGGCTAACAATTGGTGCAGAGACCATCACATGGACATATGCAGATACTTACAAAAGCATCCTGTACTCCCGGTCCACGCATGCAATACTTCCATTGCACCATCTGGAGGCAGAGAGAGAGAGAAAGAGAGAGAGAAAGAAAGAAAAAAAGAAAATAAAAACACCAACAAAAACTACACTTAAGAAAAACTAAGTTGAAGCTGTCATCAGTGACAGTATCAAGCTGGACTAGCAGCAGCAGGAACTTATACAAACGGTAACGCAATCAGCTGTGACAAACACAGGTAATGTAAAGTAACAATTTAATAGACTACATACTGTGAACCCTCCATATGTGTTATTGGTCTGTATCTATATGTATGTCTATGTGATAAGTTGTGTGTACGTTGTTTTTCCCAAAGGGGATGACTATACATTTCATGCCATTCAGTGTTAGGCCATGATTCTGGCACCAGTTGTCTGTTTCAGTGAGGCCTGTCTGTAGGATGTGTGTGTCAGCTGGTGTATCGACTATGGCGCCTAGTTTGCAGTCATCTGGGAACTTTGTCATCCACAACCCGCCCATGTTTGCTTTCACATCTGAGAAGTAAATGCCAAACAAGAGGGGTCCTAGGACAGAGCCCTGTGGGATACCACTTGTGACTGGCTTTGAGTCTGACATGGCTCCCGCAATTTTGACTTTATGGATTCTGTTGTTTAACCAGTTTGCAACCCATCATGTGACATATGTATTAACATATAAGCTGATGAGCTTGTCTATGTTGCCTGAGTGGGGTATTGTGTTGAAGGCCTTAGGCAAGTCCAGGTAGGCTGCATGGACTGCTTTGCCCTCATCAATGGCTGTAGTGACCGTTTTGAAAAAGTCAACCAGGTTCAAAATGCAGGATCAGCCCTTCACAAAGCCAAACTGGGTGGGATCAAGTGTCTGTAGGTCCCCAATGTCACTGTATATGAGTTCCATAATGAGTCTTTCCATAGCTTTGCAGACCAGGCTGGTTAAGCTTATGGGGCGGTAGTTCCCAGGGTCTGTAGAGGTGCCTCCTTTGTGGAGTGGGACCACTGTTGCTGTACGCCAGTGTTCAGGTACATATCCCATAGTAAGGCTAAGGTTAAATATCATTTTTATATGCGGTTGTAGCTCCTCTTGGAGTTCACGTAGCACACATCCGGGGATACCATCAGGTCCCATTGATGCTGTGTGTTCTGCTTTGCTGAGGGCGGCTCTCACCTGGACATCTGAGATGACAGGGAGGTTACATTCAGCTGTGATAAGTATTTCTTCTTTTGGGGGAGAGGGAGGGGGGATATTTGCACTGAACCTGTCTGCCAGAATGTTGCCAATATCTGTGGGTTCAGTGAATTTTATGTAGTTGTGTACTAACTCTGAGCATATCTGAGGCTTTTGGTCCATGTTTCTAACAAAACTGAAGAAGGCCTTGTGGTTATCTTTAGTGTCCTTGGCCATTTTTCTCTCAGAGTTGGCTTTGGATGTTGTTATGAGAGAACTTAGCTTTTTACTAGTGCTGACCACAGATGCCTTCCCTTTATGTGATTCTGCTCTGTCTTGCAGTAGCCTCCTTCTATCATTATACAATTTGTCTATGGCTGGGGTCCACCAGACAGGATGCTTAACCTTTGTGCATAGGGTCTGGGTTAGAATTGTGTGTGCATGTTCCATGCATTCTTGGGGATGTCCGTGGGAAGCATTTGCAAAGGGGTCAGCATTGTGGGTTGTGGCTTCCACTGGCCCAGTGGGCTGCATGGATACCATCTCAGTCCTAACAAGTGAAAATCGGTCTGTTCACATATATTTCAAAGTAGTCTACTGTGCTGGTGGTGGTGGTGGGATATGTATATCCAGGCCGATTAGTTTGTGTCCAGATCACACTAGTGGATGATGTTCCACATACAGTATCTTGTTACGAACCCCCAGAGTGAGGTGGTGCATTGGACCTGTCTCAGTGTGCTGATTGATGGGACTTGGTACTATGTTGTATGGAATGTGGCAGGTATTGTTGCACAGGTGTCGGCTGAGCACTGATATCTGGCCATGTACATGTGTATCCACCAAGAGACACACATGTGCTACATATGGGAGTAGTAGTATAGCACTACAGTTGAGTATCATGTATAGTATGTGTGCCATATTTTGCTGTCATAGTTTGCTGATATCCTGTTTGTGTTCTCTTTCAGGGACATGGCGCGTCAGCGAAATCCTGCCTACTCTGCTGCAGAAGATGAAGAGATACACCAGAGCCTGGTGCGGGATTATGACATACTGTTTTCCCGCACCAGCCAGAATCAGCAGGAGAGAGCTGCACTGTGACAAGACCTTGTCCGTAGGGTAAATGACATTGGCACGCATAATAGGACATATGAGCAAGTACGACATCACTGCAGTGATTTAATCAGAAATGTCCGTCAGCGTGCTTCAGATATCCACAGGCAACAGGTCGCCACAGGAGGTGGGGTGACCACACATCCCCCCTTCACCAGACTGGAGGGGCTACTCCTAAGTGTTGTGGCTCCAGCCCAGGAACATCATCAGCAACACACCTGCATTATGATGGAGGCTGTAGCCACACAGCAACACGACATGGAGCATGCAGGTAATATGCCATATGTACACTTGACTCTTCTGTACACTGTTAGTTTATGCATGTGTAAGGTGTGTCCTTGGTATGTAGCTGTCAACATAGTATGTAATTGTGCAGGTGTGATATTGCCAATATCAGCAGCTGACATGTGAAAGGCAACTGTTGTACTACTGAACTGTATCATACACAGTATCATTGGCACAGTTGTGCCCACTGACATTAATCCCCTCATTTCTGCAGGTCCCTCCGGTGTTACAGCAAGGCAGCCCATCCATGCTGGTGAGTGTGTATTAACAATACCTATAATATTCTTGATAGTGCTAGTAATAATAGTGTAACTCAGTAGTGCTCTGTGTGTATACTGCGGGGTGTGCATGTGTGCATGTGTGCGTGAGTCCACGTGTGCATGTGTGTATGTGTGCATGTCTGCATGTGTCCATGTGTGCATGTGTGCATGTGTCCACGTGTGCATGTGTGCATGTGTGCACGTGCGCATGTGTGCATGTGTGCATGTGTCCACGTGTGCATGTGTGCATGTGTCCACGTGTGCATGTGTGCATGTGTCCACATGTGCATGTGTGCATGTGTCCACGTGTGCCTGAGTGCACGTGTGTATGTGTGCATGTGTGCATGTGTGCATCACTGGTAACATTGTGTAGACATTGTAAACTGTGTTTCCTGTCTTCCTCCCACAGGTTCTGGTGCTGCTCTGGTGTCCTGCAGCAGGGAACATGAATCTGGTGCCACAGGTACTGATAATGATGATATCTGTGTAATGGCACAGGAAGGTGTGTCAGGGTCCTTCATTGGTCAGCCAATTGACAGTACACAGCTGTCAACCCCATCATTGCGCACAGTCATCCTGCCAGTACATCCTATGTCACCAATGTCCCTAGGTGATGGACAGGATACAGTGGGCATTGACCAGGGTAATGTGGTATCTGTGGCACATGCTTCCCCACACAGCAGCCATGGGCAGGGTCCTGAGATGGTACCACACAGACAGTTGCCCATGGCTTCTCGTGGGAGCATCCATGGGCATACTGCCTCTGGCAGACATGCCCATAGAGGTCTGTCAACCTCAGCTATGTTTCAGGCTGTCATGCAGGCACAGTCACGTATGGAAAGGTACACCAGACAGGGTCTGAGGGAGCTGAGAGCATGTCGCACATCCATGACTGACAGTATGCGTGACATTGCGGATGCTATCCGTAATTTCACCGATGTCATAGACAGACGTTGTGGGGACATATTACAGCAGTTCCACAACTACATGTCCATGAGCCAGGGCAATGGTGGACGGTTGTGGCATAGACGTGGCCATATGCCAGCAACAGCAGCAGCTGGCAGTTGGCGCGGATGACAACAGGCCTGCGGACACCCCCATAGTGCCAGCAGCAGCCCCAGCAATGCTGGGTCTTTGCTGTCATCAGACCGCCCCAGGAGACCACATGCACGTGGCTCTGGACAGTCCCAACAGGGACCTGTGTCCAGTCAACGAACACCTGCTTCTGATGACAGTACCCAGTCTGTCTTAGTACCAGATATGGTCCGTAGCATCCCTGCCAGGCACAGGTACCATGTCCGTGGCCAAAAACACTGATCTGTATGACCTGGCAGGTGCAGTCTGTGGCTGTCCACAAACTCCGGTATATGGCAGCCATGAGGTGGAACTGTGTGCATGCATACACACATGCAAAATGTTAACAACTAGGGCTACCACATACACGCACACACTGCATCAACAGTGCCCCACCCTGTACTGCTGTCCCTCACCAACACACATACACATACATGTCAGCTGGTGGTATCAGTGGCAGACTCAGGCATACCTAGTTCACACCCTGTGCATATGATGAAACTGTGCCACTTCCTGCAATCTCTAACATCAGTGCAGGAACAGGATAACATGTTGCTGATGCACAGGGTGACTACATAGAAGTATATTAATAGTATCATGTTGGTAACAGTACAGTGTGCTGATATGATTGTGTGTATATCCCAGCATGCCTGATGCAGTAACTGTATGACTGTCCTGAATTGATATCTACACCCATAGTAAGTACCATAGTGTAACAGCTGCACATTTTTGCATACTGGTGGTAAGGATGTCAACAGATAGCCACATACATAGGTAGCACAGGGGAGAAGGTAATGCAAGTAGTGATACGCAATGATGGACATGTACACTAATGGTGGCATGTTGCCCACAATGACTATGCAATGTGGATGTTTGTGCATGTTGATATGTGTGCAGTACCAATTTAATTTAAATTAAATTAAATTTTAAATAATTTCAGTTTTACCATGGACATCTGAGCTGTGCATTCCTGGGTACATGTTTATAGTGCCTGCATATTTGCACTGTTACCTACTGGAAGTGGTACCCCTTCTTTGTTGTACAATGGACTACTTCCAGCCCTGCTTACTGTAGCTTTGTTTGCATGCATGTTTGCTTGAGGTTCCCTGGAACACTGATTCTACCTGCAATGCAGATTTACAGAGCTTCTGTGGAGTCCTAGTGACATCTGCATAGCTTACTATACGTATGTCAATGTCTCACTTGACAGAACGTCACCGTCTGTCCTGTTTGCATGTACATTGCCTGTGACACATTGCATATGACTTACCTGGCATTTGCCCACGTGTGCAGACGTAAATGCCAGCGCTATGAAATCAGAAGCAGTACACCCACACATACTCACCTTCAGTATGTTGTTCCCCATTGGCCCTATGTGTTGGTAATTACCATGGCAATCACACTACTATGGTAGCATGTGCAAAGGTAACTTGTGAATCACCTCTATGGTCCAGTTGGGGAATATGTGAGTCATGTGGCAATGTCACAGCTGCCACATGTATGCAGTCAACCCTCTCCCCTGGCCAGGAATGTACAACACGTGTGAGATGCAACCACATAGCCAATCTGGGGACTGAGCACTCTGAACCCAGTACTGGCATACCCTGTCAGGTGGCATGACATACTACAGTAACTACAATACCAGTCTGACATAGACCTGCACTGACAGCAATCCAAACACATGAACACACTGGGGCATACTTGGAGCCTCAGAAAAGCATCCTGCCTGAGCATCACACACCTCCGCAGCTGGCACACAGGCATACGTTAAGTCGGAACAGAGCACATGCCACACATGGCACACACATCCTGTGTGCCAAACACTCACAGCCTGTAGGGCTACACAACACACCTGCTACAGATGTGTCAGGTACCTCTCTTGGCCGGTGCAGTGGGGTCCCGCTCAACAGGCTGTACATGGTGAAGGTCACAGTGATATGCCCATGGGGCACTATGGTCCACCACGTAACACATGCATTCAGGTCAGTCAGAGGCATGGACACATATGACTCAGTCATTGTCCATGCCACTATGGATGACCTGAGATGTACCTCCCTGGACTACATGATAGGGAACATAGATGGGCTCTCTCAGCATGTGGCACAGGCTGGTATGAGCCTGACCTTGGTTGCCATCATACCCTCACCAGGTATGCTACCACAATATGTAGGAAGGGTGTTCTATGTCTACATTTTGCTCAATCGCCAATGTCATTCATAGGGTATCCAATGCCTGTCAGCGTATGCTTACATGCTAGGGAAGCCACAATGATTTGCGAGGGGCAGCTTGCACGTGTCACCCATGGGCCATTGTATATTGGCGAAGCCTCTTGATACACACATAGTGCCTTTTGATGCAGGGCTCAGATTACATAGCCACCTCCGCGGGTATCACACGGGATAGGACACTAACAGTAATGCTACACAACACCAGCAGTGTACACCGCAAGATGCATGCACTGGACACTGTCCTCAGCACAGTGAACTGCAATATCTGTGCAGTAACAGATTCCTGATTCATGGCTCACAGGTGCAACCCATCACTGCCAGGTTATACCCCATACCATGCCTGTCATCCCCTACACATGCACCACACATGAACAGGGGGGAGGTATCTCAAGGCACCACAGATACACACACCTCCGGGTTGTTGGCACAGCACAAAGCATCAGGGCCTATCCATGTGCAGCTAACAGTGTGTTGGACTGCCTTCTGGTTCATAGCCTGGCACACACAACCCTCCCATACACAGGAAACCCACCTGTCCTCCCTGACAACTCTGGGAATATGATGGTCTCTACATATGTCTTTATATGGCTGGAGTGCATCCAGCTGAACATTGTGTGTGAGCATTACTGTAGCTACGACACACTAGCTGAAGGGTTCCTAGCATTTAGTCACTGAATTGCAATGGAGCAACATGTTACCACTCCCACAACAGGTGGGAACATGCAGCACCTGTTCATCGACCACATGTAGACTATATGTCCCAGACCAGATGTGTATCCCTCGCTGTTAGGATGATACCATATACAACTCACACTGTATATACACATACCGCATGCAGCCCCTGCACAGTAAGACACAGTCATAATGTTATGCAGTGCAAATACCATTTATTCACTTGAGGCACATGTCAGACATGATAACTATTGAAGGTCACAGGTATATATGTGTATGTGGCACACACATACATCATGTGTGCATTGCCATTGCTGGTTTAAGCAATGTCATGCATTGTTATGAACAACAACCCACACATGGGCATTTTGTGTGACACAAACACACGTGGCAGTTGTGGGTTTCCAAAACATACATAACTGTGCTCTGACAGTAGTAAGAGACCCAGTAGCGGAGCGCACTATTTGCATTACTGGGTGATTTGCCCTGTTTGGCTGTACTTATAGTGTGGTGACATCACTTGTGTTTACTGGGGGAATATGCAGCATCTGGTGTATTGTAGTAGTTGCCAAAAGGACCTGTTCTTTGGCACTTGCAATTACACACACCCTACTAACCCCCCACAAACACACACACTTGCCATTTGCAGGATTCAAACCCCTACCTAACTATGTTATGACACTTGAGAGAGAAGCATTAGCAGAGTGCACTATTTGAATCACTGGGAGGTTCCTCTTCTCCAGCTGTACTTATAGGGTGCTGACATCATCAGTGTTTGGAAGAGGTAATGTGCCTCATGTAGTGTGTTCTTCTAATTGCCAGAAAGCAAGTATCTTTCATACAGAATTGCAGACACACAAACTCCCCTCATCCAAACACACACACACACTTGCCATTTGCAGGATTCAAACCCTTAACTAACTATATTATGACACTTGAGAGAGATGCTTTAGCAGAGCGCACTATTTGCATTACTGGGAGGTCTGCTCTCTTCTGCTGTACTTAAAGGACACTGACATCATCTCTGTTTACAGATTGCAATATGCAGCAGCTGGTGTGTTGTACTGGTTGGCAAAAGGGACAGTTCTCTCACACTTGTAATTGCACACACATTACTACGCCCCCCCACACACATACACAACACACACACACACACTTGCAGGATTCAAACCCCTACCTAATTATGTTATGACACAAGTACAAGACACAGTAGCAGAGCGCGCTACTCGCATTTTTGGGAGATCTGCCCTCTTCTGCTGTACTTATAGGGTGCTGACATCATCTGTGTTTAGAGGGGGAATATGCAGAAACTGGTGTGTTGTAGTAGTTCCCAACAGGGACAGTTCTCTCACACGTATAATTGCACACACCATGCAAGTATCTGTTGCTCTGAAAGTGTTTGTGGTACATTATTGCCATAGCTTTCCCTGTCTCTATGAACAACTTGTGTACTGTGGCAGCTGTATGCATGTGAGTGTGATCCAGTACTGTACTTATGTCTCTGTTGTCATTTCACTGTGTGCAGTGGACAGATATCTGTATTGTGGGATTTCCTGTATTAACACAAACACATGCCAGATATGTGTGTTCAACAGCTGAACTGTGAGATGGCCTATGTGTGTGTGAGCATGCCCAGTTCACAGTTGATATGGCTTCCTGACTGACACGTCTCATTTATCTAAGTGTGTGAGCATGCCCAGTGTGTACTTTTCAAAAGTCTTAACCTCAACATGCACACACTCGAAGCTCTCCTCAATATGGAGAACATAGATATCTGTGCAGTGACAGAAACCTGGTTCAAGGCTCCTGAGAGCACCCCTGCGCTACCAGGCTATACCTCATATCATGCTTTTCGACCCCAAAACCCGGGCCGAACCACAAAGGGAGGGGGTGTGTCCATATTCATGAAGGACACCCACACCTCCAGGTTAGTTACAACACATGAAGCATCGGAGACCATACAGGTGCAACTAACCATAGGCAAAACTGCTTTACAACTGGTAGCATGTTACGGACCACCCTCCCAATCTCAGGAACCCCATTCAGCCTTCCTGAAGACACTGGAGGATATCAGTGTATCACCAAATACCATCATACTGGGAGATTTCAACTACCCTAACATAGATTGGGTGCATTATTCTAGCCCTAACACCATGGCCCAGAGGTTCCTGTAATTCATACATTCAAATGCACTGGGACAGCTAGTCACATCTCCCACTAGGGGAGATAATATACTAGACCTGATCATCACAAACATGAGGACAAAATGCTCCACAGCGGATGTATACTCCTCACTAGTGAGATCTGACCACAAACTAATCACCCTGGATATACATATCCCACCTACACCCCCAGCACAAAAGACTATAGTGAAAAACTTCTCAAAAGCCAACTTCACTCTTCTTAAGACTGAGATGGTATCTTTTAAGCCCACTGTGCCAGTGGAAACCGCATCCAACAATGCTGAATCCTTCACAAATGCGTTATATGGACATCTCCAAGAATGCATGGATCATGCAATCCCAAATAAATCCAAGACCCTCTCCACCAAGGGCAAGCGTCCTGTCTGGTGGACCTCAGCAATAAACAAATTGTATAACAAAAGAAGGGAGCTACTGCACGACAGAGCAAAATCCCATAAAGGGAAGGCATCTCTGATCAACACTAGCAGAAAGCTACGTTCCCTCATACAAACATCCAAGGCCAACTTTGAGAGGAAACTCGCTAAGGACACTTAAGATAACCACAAGGCCTTCTTCAGCTATGTTAGAAACTTGGGCGTAAACCCTCAGATATGCTCACAGTTAGTTCACAACGACAAATAATACACTGAACCCACAGATATTGCCAACATTCTGGCTGACAGGTTCAGTGCAAATTTCTCACCTCACTCAACCCCAAAAGATGAATTACTTATCCCAGCTGAATGTAATCTCACTGTCATCTCAGATGTCCAGGTGAGAGCAGCCCTCAGCAAAGCTAAAAACACAGCATCAATGGGACCTGATGGTATCCCGGATTGCATGCTATGTGAACTCCAAGAGGAGCTTAACCCGCACATAAGAATGCTATTTAACCTTAGCCTTACTACAGGATATGTACCTGAACACTGGCGTACAGCAACAGTGGTCCCACTCCACAAAGGTGGTACCTCTACAGACCCTGGGAACTACTGCCCCATAAGCTTAACCAGCCAGGTCTGCAAAGCTATGGAAAGAATCATTATGGAACTCATAAACAGAGACATTGGGGACCTACAGACACCTGATCCCACCCAGTTCGGCTTTGTAAAGGGCAGATCCTGCCTTTTGAACCTGGTTGATTATTTCAAAACTGTCACTAGAGCCATTGATGAGGGCAAAGCAGTCCATGCAGCCAACCTGGACTTAGCTAAGGCCTTTGAAACAATACCCCACTCAGGCATCATAGCTAAGCTCAGCAGCTTAAATGTAAACCCATATGTCACTAGATGGGTTGCAAACTGGCTAAAGGACAGAACACATAAAGTCATAATCGCTGGGGCCATGTCAGACTCAAAGCCAGTCACAAGTGGTTTCCCACAGGGCTCTGTCCTGGGACCCCTCTTGTTTGGCATTTATTTCTCAGATGTTAAATCAAACATGGGAGGGTTGTGGCTGCCGAAGTTCGCAGATGACTGCAAACTAGGCGCCATAGTCAATATACCAGCTGACACATACATCCTACAGAATGGCCTCACAGAAACGGACATCTGGTGCCAGAGTCATGGCCTTAAACTAAATGCCAATAAATGTATAATCATCCCCTTTGGGAAAAACAAGGTGCCCACAGATTATCACATAGACAGTAACCCACTGAGTATGGACAAAGTAATCAGAGACCTGGGGACTCATGTCGACAGCGACCTCTCATTTGACACCCACGTTGCCAAAGTGTTTAGAAAGACATTCTACCTTGCCCACCTTATCATGGAGGGATTCACATCCAGATCAAAGGAGGTCATTGTACCCCTATACTCCTCCCTTATCAGACCCATGATTGAGTACAATTCCCCATTTGGTATGTACCTCACCCACCACCTGCAGCAGCTGGAGAGACCACAAAAGTACCTCACCAAGAGGATCAAGGGTCTCCAACATATGTCTTATTCTGCCAGACTAAAGAAACTCCAGCTCTATTCAGTAGCATATCGCCTGCTCAGAGCTGATCTGTGCCTGACGTACAAAGCCATGTCCAATCAGGATCTGATGGAGATGCTCCACCTCAACAGATCCAAATCCATCAGAACCACAAGAGCCAAACACTTAAACCTAGGCACAAGTATGAATAGAACATGCTGGAGGAATAGGTTCATAACCCAGAGGCTTCCCATGCTCTGGGACAGAATCCCAGTTCATGTTGGGCAGAGCCCCTCACTGACACTCTTCAAGAGAAACCTTGATGAGTGGATGGGAGATCGTAGATTTACCCCGGGGGTCACCTCTGTGTCACTACTAGACAGGGGCACAGTAAACTAATTCATTTATGTAAGGGGATCTTCACTGTGTCACTACTAGACAGAGGCACAGTATTCTTAATCTATTCTGTACCACTACACAGGGTGGCGAAAGCCATATCACTATGGCTAGGCTTACAACTGCCCGAGGGCAGACAGCCTAGTACTTAACTATGAAACTATAAACTATGGCTGGGGGATCGTAGGTTTGTCCCAGGGGTTACTCCCATGTCACTATTAGACAGAGGCACAGTAAACTAGACCTAGAACCTATATGTTGGGATCTGTGGTCCACCACATTTGTGTTTGTGTATGGACCTCATCTACATTTCACATGTACAGTTCAGTGTTTGACATCAGGTTGTGTTCTTACTGGCCAACTACTTTGTGTGTGAACCTAACAGGCATTATGCTGTGCCTGCAGGTTTGCGATGGGATAATTTGCATACAATTGTCAACATCCTGTTTGACTGGCCAAACTTTGTTGCCACATAGTGTACTAGTTCAGTACTTTCACAGAGACCTGGTAGTATTTGTGTGATCTTATGAGCCTTGACCCAGGTTTCTGTTACAGATCATATATTACCATTCTCCATGCTGGGGTGTGATTGGTCTGCATGCATCTTTGTTGGTCGGCATGAATGTTTGTGTTTCCAGCCTTACCTATTCAAGGCACTGTGGGGGTGACAACAGCCTTTGCCAGTATCCACACAGCCAGGTGTGCTGGGTGAGTGCCATCCCTGGCAGGTGGTGCATTCCATCTTGGCCAGCATGTCATCCCAGGCTATCAGACATTTGTTTTCCTGTGACTTGCAGAAATACTTCTGCCAATTATTGTACTTGGTCTTGTTGTCTTCATGGTGTGGAATCATGCTTGGTGCGGGTGGGATGTTGGCAGGGTCGTCATGTTTACATATACTAGATGGTGTTACATGGCTTAACACATGGCAATCTTGCCTCAGGTGGTGCTGCAGGGCTGACTATGTTGGATGCACATACTACACTCCCTGCACATGTTTGACTGCAGGTTGTGTCATGTTAGGCATCCCTTTTACTATATGAGTGAGTCGGAAAGGGGTATCATTCCCAGGGACCCTAATGAGCCAGTCTATGTGCTATGCATTGCCTCTTTGCCAAGGCCAGGGCATACTGGGCATGCCTCCTTCTGCCTACTGGGGCAGGCTCAGGTTGTTCCTCCTCCGAGTCACGCTCTGCCTGTGATGACCTTGGCAATGGTGGGGGGCTGTTTGGCCCAGCCCTATGCTGGTCCTGCTGCAGCTGTTTTCGCAAGATCATATTATGTAGCATAGCACATACCATGCCAATTTGGGTACATGTAGTTGGTGAGTACTGCAAGGCTCCATCAGATGTGTCCAGACACCGGAACCGTGACTTGAGCAGCCCAAACACATGTTCTATTACATTACGTGTTTGTGCGTGTGCCTCATTATGGCGTTCCTGTTCAGGTGTGTGTGCGTTTCTGATGGGTGTCATCAGCCATGGCTCCAGTGCATAACCTGCATCCCCCACTAGGTGTCCATGTGGGATGTCCCCATTGGCAAATGTCTGGTACAGCTGCGTCAAATGCCAGATATGGGAATCATGGTAGCTCCCAGGGCAGCCAGCACACACATTCATTATTATGCCCTGGGCATCACACACAGCCTGGCAGTTGATGGAGGGGAAGCCCTTGTGGTTAATGTAGTCCCTGCCCTGCTCACCGGCTGGTGCTTTGATGCGTATGTGCGTGCAGTCTATTGCACCCACTACCTCAGGGTATTCCGCTATTTTCTGGAACAGACGCATATTGCTGGCCAATACCTCACGGGCATTGGGGAAATATACATATTCACCGACATGTGCTGACATGGCATCCAGGAACTGGTGCAGTACCCTGGAGGCTGATGCCTGTGATATCCCCATCATATCACCAGTTGGTCTCTGGAAGGTAGCTGTTGCTATTATTCTTAGGCCAACACATACCTTGGTTTCCACTGGGATGGGTTCCCTTCTGTTGGTTCTGTGTGTGAGGCGTGGCCTGCACAGCTTGACAATTTGCTGCAGGAGGTCTCTGTCCACTCTATAGCGCTCTACTATCTCCAGCTCATGTAACCCATGGTAGGTGACCCTGGGCCTGTACACTCTTCTCCGTCTCCTCACTGTGGGTTGTCTGGCACCATCTGCATTGTCACCACCCTCAGCAAGTAGCCTATGTCTCCTTATGACAGCTATGGCAGCCCCTAGCATTTCTGCTCTGAGTTCAGCTTTTTCAGTTTTCACTTCTAATAGCTTACTCCTGTCTTGCAGTGTCTCTTGAGAGAAACATCCCGCACTGCTGTTTGCAGAGTTTTAAGTGCTTGGCTGAGCTACTATTCTGCCTGTGTAATTGCCTGCTTCTAATTGTTTTCACCTGCTAGCTCCAGCAGTATTCCCTGCTAGCTTCCTACTAAGTCTGTTGCTTCCCTTTTCCTCTCTGTTTCCTCAGGGGGGAGCAACGTGCATACCAGCAGAAACACGCTCACAGTGGCTTACACGCACGCACACATGCCTACACGGTTCAGAATCTGCTTATTCGGGTTAAAACACACGCACACCAGCGCAAACAGTCTTACAAGTCTGCCTACAGGCTCCCACATGCTCAGTCTACCTTACACGTGCACACACTGCCTTACTCGCGCTTCATGGCGCGCACACATGCGCATGCACACCCAGCAAGAAACTTTGGTGTAGGCAACAGTGTACACCTTCCATTTCTTGACTTTCCCATGCTTATCTTGTGGCACGCCTCTTTCCATGATGTGTGTCTGACATCTGTCACATTACACTGTCCTCCAATACACTGCATTTCTTTCTGACATTCCCCCCTGTGATGTCACCTATGTCTTACTGTGTTCCTCCACCTTATGTAACTCTTACACTACTTGGAATGTGATCATTTGCTATGTGACACTGGGATTCAGTATCCTAACACTCATTTACATAGGATTGCCTACTAATGCTTAGTTACATGTCTTACACTTGGCCTCCCCCCTTAGCAACCACTACACGGTGGCCATCTTGTTTTAGGTCTCCTGGCCCCTGCATTGTAAATCCATGTATTGCATAAAACCCACATTTGTGGGTTTATAACCTTCATTTTTATGTTTTGTATAGCACACCCTGTTTGCGTGGGATTGCGCTGGGTTTACACATTGGCGATCGCTGATTAAAAAAAAATAATATTTTCTTATATTTGCATCAGGGTACCTTGCCAATGGCCACATATTTGGCCATTGGCATGCTGCCTGACTCATATGCACCCTTTATTTGGAGCTGACATGGCTCCATTGTGTTATTTGCAGAAACGTACTCAGTTGTCAACTGAGTACATTTCTGCAGCTAACACGTCTCTTACACGGGCTGCTTTCTGCTTCGTGGATCGCTACTCTACCTCATTTGCATGCCTTTCAGCTGCAAGTGAGGTATTTAGCATATCCACGCCCAGTCCGTGTAAGAGACGTTTTAGCTGGTCTCTTACACGGAGTTTCGGGCTGTTCCTGGATCGCGAGGCTTGCATGGAGTCTTACACATCTCTTACACTCCGTGCAAGCCTTCATGAATCCTGCCCAAAGTCTCGACCATATGAAATTTGACTTTCCAAAAAGTCGATCTTCTGACAGGCACCCATGTCTTTGCATATGTGTGTGTGTGTGTGTGTGTGTGTGTGTGTGTGTGTGTGTGTGTGTGTGTGTGTGTGTGTGTGTGTATATATATATATATATATATATATATATATATATATATATATATATGTATAAGGGGGAACTGATTTTGAAATGAGTTTTCTTTTGGTTGACATCTGTTTTAGATGACAAAATTTAGTCAATTACACAGATAGTCAATAAGTGTGCAAGACTGCACATTTATCTGGGTAGGAAAATTTGCCTTTTCTACCGAGATTGTGCAATCTCAGCATTAGTATGTATAATTAGCAGGAGGTGTATGGGGTGCAATTGTGCTTGCCCCGTCCAAAAAACAATTTTTACTGTTTTTATTAAACATTCGGCTGTGTGTGCAGAGATGTCTTGCTCGAGACATGAGTAGTAGCATATCTGCTTTTGTATAATCGACCTTTTGTGGTCACCTTTATGAATGTCGATCTTTGGGTCCTTCACTGTTTATCAATAGACTCAGTAGATATCTATATCTATATATATAGGTTCATTTTAGAAGATTGACTTTTGACTTTTCAGAAAGGTGAACTTCATATGGTCATCACCATAAGACTGACTTTCCAAAAAGTTAAGTGTTTGTACTGAGATCACAGTACAGTGAGGAATGCGGAATTTGCCTTTTCTCTACTGTACTGTGATCTTGGAGTTGGTATACTGTTTACTTTTTGGAAAGTCAGTCATATGGTGTTGACCATATGTAGTTTGACTTTCCAAAAAGTCAGTCTTCTAATATAAACCCAAGCACACACACTACATACACACACACACACAGACACACACACACACACACACACACACACACACACACACACACACACACACACACGCACGTTTTTTTGGTTTGTTTATTTATTTTTAAGTAAAGAATTTTTTTCTTAAAATATATAAATTAATAAATAAACATCCAGCGATCATATGCAGAGTGGTGCAAATTTCTGCTCATTGCCTTCCCATGATTTACTGGAAGGGCAGTGAGCAGAAAGCCTAGAAATGTCAAATAGTATAGTAGAGAGCTGTAGAATGCTGTAGGGGAATCACAGTAACACGATGGAAGTATCTGTGCTGGGTGGCAACCATATATAATGTTGATAGTTACAGTCAGCAAATAGCGGGGCTCCATGCTGGCTGTGGAGGAAAGCAGCTTGCCATCTGTTCAAAGTCTGACTACACTGTTTGCATGTAAAACAAATTAGAAACTGCTTTTGATTTTTCAAACTGTCCCTGGCTTTGCTTCATGTTTCAGTCTGTGCCTAATAAATGTTTTGGTTTCTTGGCAAATCATTGAGGATTGCAGCCACTAAATCATGGGGGATGGCTGTGGAAGAAAACAAGTTATCTTCTTATTGTTCCATCATTTTGATGTCTGGATGAAAGTGATGTATCATTTGCAAACTATCACTGATTTGTAGACTGTCCATAATATTTTTCAGTATTTTGGTTTGTGCCTCCTAAAATGTTTACTTTTCAAACAAATCATGGAGGATTGCAGCCACTAAATGGTGGAGGGGTGACTGGCTGGCAGTGGGTGAAAGCAACCACTCCTTTTGTCATTCGGTCATTTTAAAGTTTATATGAAAGCAACTTGTCATTTGCTTGGTTTAACATCTGACTGTGTTACTTCCTGGCTACTGTTTTTGTGTAAAACAAAGTTGAAAACTGTCCCTGATTTTTGCAGACTGTTCCTTACTTTGCCTCATGTTAGGATCTATGCCTCATAAAATCTTTAATTTTTTGGCAAACCAGTAAGGATTGGAGCCAATAAATGGTACACTGGCTGTGGATAAAAGCAGCTTACACTTCTGTTGCCTACTCATTTTAAAGTCTGACTTTACAGGACTAATGTGCATTTGTATGAAATACATTAAAATATGCATTCTGTGGTCAGCTAAGAGAATGTATTCTAGAGCATCTGGACAATATTCGTAATAAAATTCTCACCAATGCCCTAACTAATCATGCAACCTTGTCAGACATAGTGTTTTTGATTTTAGGGTTTTACAACTTGCTCCACCTAGTAACAGAAGAGGTGACATTAATAATCAAGGGGAAATGCTTGAGGTAAAATGGATTATATCCTTACAACCACATACGTTTCCAGGTATAAATTCTGGTATCCCACTTAGACCTGCCTTTAACAGAAGGCAGTGACTTTTGTTTAATTGACTATCATTGTTTTATTGTTAATAGTTGTTGATTGATTAAAATTTCTTTTTATACTTAATGTGTTTTGTGATGGTTTTATTCTTCTACTTGGATCTGATGAAGCAATAACCCCACAAAAGTGCTAATCTTTACCAGTAAACCATTTTCTCGTATATGTTTGTTGACTGAGTTGGTTTGCTCACATTTTCTTTTTTGTTTAAGATAGAGAAGATATAAGAATGGCAGTCACAAAGGTAAAAGGAGGGGAAGCAGCATGGTAAAGCAGGTATTCATCTGAATTATAGAAGACAGTGAAAAGTGAGATTATGAAGAGCTGGCTAAGACATTCATCAGTGGAACAGAGGAAGGGAGGGTATCGGACAACACGAACAAAGCCAAGTTAGTCCTCCTAGCAAAAAAGAAGACACTGGTGATGCAACCAAGAATATTCTTCCCCATCTCCCTGCTCTCTTATATAAATCAAAATCTTGTAAAAGAGCTTAGCCAAAATAGTAGAGAGAATTCTCCCAAAGTACATACAAAAAGGTCAGGTATTTTTTGGTTTGATTTTTGTTTTACAAGCAAGGGCACTATGGACAAATAGCAAGCACTGCTGTACATCCTGAAAAGATGGGAGAAAAGTAACATTACAAGGAAAGAAGCAGTTTTATTTGAGATAAAAAAAGACATTTGATTCAGTAGAATGTGAACAGTTAATTAGGGCATTAGGTGCGGGATACAGATATGTACAGTGGATATAAAAAGTGTACACACCCCTGTTAAAATACTAGGTTTTTGTGATATAAAAAAATGACACCACAATAAATCACTTCAAAACTTTTCCCACCTTTAATTTGACCTATAACCTGTACAATTCAATTGAAAAACAAACAAATCTGTTAGGGGAAAAAATATAAAAAATAAAAAATATATAATATGCTGGTTGCATAAATGTGCACACCCTTAAACTAATACTTTGTTGAAGCACCTTTTGTTTTAATTACAGCATTCAGTCTTCTTGAGTACACACCTGCCATCAATTAAAGAGACTCTGATTAACCCCAAATAAAGTTCAGCTGTCCTGAATGTTATTTGGGGTTCAGCTGTCCTAGTAGGATTTTCCTGACATTTACTCAGTTGCCTGCCACAGCAAAAGCCATGGTTCGCAGAGAGCGTACAAAGCATCAAAGGGATCTCATTGTTGAAAGGTATCAGTCAGGAAAAGGGTACAAAAAATGTCCACAGCATTGGATATACCATGGAACACAGTGAAGGCAGTCATCAAAAAGTGGAGAAAATATGGGACAACACTGATGTTGCAAAAAACTGGATATCCCTCCAAAATTGATGAAAAGACAAGATGAAAAAGGGTCAGGCACCTGCTAAGAGACCTATAGCAAGACTGAAGGAGCTGCAGGAATTTCTGGCAAGTACTGGTTGTGTACTACATGTAACAACAATCTCCCATATTCTGCATACGTCTGGGCTATAGGGTAGGGTTGCAAGACGGAAGCTTTTTCTTACACAGAAAAACATCCAGGACAGGCTAAAATTTGCAAAACAATACATCAAGTCTCCCAAAACATGTGGGAAAATGTGTTATGGTCTGATGAGACCAAGGTTGAACTTTTTGGCCACAATTCCAAAGGTGCATTTGACACAAAAAACAACACTTTGTATCACCAAAAGAACACCATCCCCACAGTGAAGCATGGTAGTGGCGGTATCATACTTTAGAGTTGCTTTTCTTCAGCTGGAACTGGGGCTTTAGTCAAGGTGGAGGGAATTGTGAACAGCTCCAAATACCAGTCACTTCTTGCCCAAAACCTTCAGGCATCTGCTAGAAAGCTGAAGATGAAGAGGAATTTCACCTTTCAACACAACAATGACCCCAAACATACATCCAAATCAACAAAAGAATGACTTAACCAGAAGAAAATTAAAGTTTTGGAATGGCCCAACCAGAGCCCAGACCTAAATCCAATAGAAAATCTGTGGGGTGATCTGATGGCTGTGCACAAGAGATAACCTCACAATCTGACAAATTTGAAGCACTTTTGCAAGGAAGAGTGGGCAAGTATTGCCAAGTCAAGATGTGCCTTGCTAATAGACTCCTACCCAAGAAGACTGAATGTTGTAATTAAATCAAAAGAAACTTCAACAAAGTATTAGTTTAAGGGTGTGCACATTTATGCAACCAGATTATTGTACATTTTTTTATTTTTTATATTTTTCCCTTAACAGATTTGTTTGTTTTTCAATTGAATTGTACAGGTTATAGGTTACATTAAAGGTGAGAAAAGTTTTGAAATGATTTATTGTGGTCTCATTTTTTATATCACAAAAACCTGACATTTTAACAGGGGTGTGTATACTTTTTGTATCCACTGTAGCATGGATGGATATAGTATATAAGGTGCCAACATTAGACCTCTTAATAAATGGAAACTAATGCAGGAGCTAAGAATTTGGAGAGTTTAGAGGCTGGGATGCCCAGTTGTCACCAAATCTATTTATAACAGTAATGGAGGCTTTGGCCAGGATAGTCAGAGAAGAGTTGCTTTGACTGAACAAAAAATGTCGGAGAGAGGCACATCATTTTTCTCATTTGCAGAAAACTGTACCCTAACTGCATTTAATCTAGACTTAGCAGAGCAGGTTATCATGGGGAAGCCAACAGATTAAGAGAAGATGTAGGATTATGATGTAATCTGAAGAAAACAAAAAATATAACAGTAAGCATGGTACTGGCAATAGACTGCGTATCTTAATAGTTATTTACTTTGAGAAATGCATATGGTATGTAAGTGACATTGCATATGCGTACAATCTATTTTGCATTGAACAAGAAAAAGTAATAAAAAGCCCCCTTCCAAAGAAAAAACTATCCTAAATGGCAGATCAGATGTCTAGAAAGAGATAAATGGGGAAGCCAACAGATTATGAGAAGAGGTTGGTACAGGTGAGAGTGTAAAGCTGGGTATGTTATTGACCATATAATATAATCCCATATAATATAACCTCCACAGTTAGAAAACTACTCTCTAAACTAAAACCCACCACATTCGCAGCAGATCGTCTACCTACTAATTTTCTAAAATTAGCTGCAGAGTTACTAGCCTACCCTGTCTCAATTCTTATAAACCGCTCTATACAAGAAACCTATATACCCCAACTATGGAAAGTGTCATATACCATTCCCCTTCACAAAGACGACAACTCCTATGAATTATCGAACTACTGGCCAATTGCTATCCTATCCCCCCTTTCCAAGCTTCTGGAGAAATGTATTCACACCTAGGTAATGCACTTCTTAACCTCACATAACCTCCTCTCCCCCACACTGCATGGTTTCTGCCCAAACTATAGTACAACTTCTGCTATACACTCCTTTACCAGTCAGATTAACCAACTAAGAAACAACAACAACTTTGTATCGGCCATATTCTTAGATCTATCAAAAGCATTTGATATGGTCTCCCATAACCTACTCTTAGATACTTTGTCCACCTTGTCCTTCACCCCCACCACTACCTCATGGTTCAAAAACTATCTCTCCAATAGAAAACAATCAGTCAAATGGCAATGTGTACTATCATCTCTATTACCAACTTCTATAGGCGTTCCTCAAGGATCAATACTGGGTCCTCTAATATTCACCATTTTCACTAACAAACTACATACTTCCACCCTACATGCATCATTTATACAGTACGTAGATGACTCCACCCTAATCTGCTCAGCCCCATCCATAACCAATCTTCAAAGCTTACCCAAGAATCCTTCTGCTCTGTGAAACAATGGATTACTGATATCCAACTTATTCTAAACCCCTACTAGACCAAATTACTCCTTTTCACCCCCAATAAATTCAAAACCACACCTCCTACCTTCACTATCACCTCCAAAAATGGGACCACAATCTCCCCTCCCCCCATACTAAGCTGCTCGTTGCTGAAATAGATGAGGAAAAAAACTTTAATATCCATATCTCACAAACCATCACAAAGGTACATAAGGAACTAGGAACCTTATACAAACACAAACAGTTCCTATCGGACCAAGGAAGAATCTCCTTAGCCCAAAACCACCTCTTGTCTACCCTAATGTATGCATTACCAATCCTAGTTCATATCAGGAAAACAGACCTAAACAAACTAGAGTCATGCTACAATAAAATTGCAAAATTCGCAAATAACTCCACTTTTAGAAGTCATCACTGTCTTGCTCTAAAGCAACTACAGTGGTTAGAACTCTCTCAGCTAATTACTTATCACCAGTTAGTCCTGACCTTCAACATAATAAGGAACCCTCAGAAAACCCCAGCCCTAAAGCAACTACTAAACCAATACTCTGCAAATTGCTCTCTATGCTCATCCAACAAAACCCTGCTCTGCATAACCAAAGCCAATAACACTGCAGAAAAAGGTATTTTCTCTCACACCATTGCTAGGGTATGGCATAATCTCCCCCAAAATATCTCCACAGCAGCATCCCTCTCACTTTTCAAGAAGACACTTAAGTCACATCTCTGGCAATCATGGCTCTGTCCTGGCATCACATAAATGCTTTCCTACTCTCCTCCAAATCCTGCCACCCTTCATCTCCTCACTGCTTACCTCAGCTACTTTGTACTGCTCAAATACTCCCTTTCAGAGACTACTATCCTACAAACTATGTCTCTCACTGTGACATATCTCCTGAATAGCATACATTTTCTTAATTGCAGTCTTTCAATTTTATGCTTTGTTCTTCCAATAGTGAAATCCAAGGTTTACTATGTGTACACTGTGGTGGTGGTGCTGCGGTAGCATTGTCGCCTCACAGTAAGACGTTGTCCTGTTCGATTCTCAGCTAGAGCATCTTCTGTGTGGAGACATGTGTGAATGGGCATACCTTCATTGAAGGTTGTGCATCAGAGCTGGCAACTCGGCACGTAAAAATCTACTGCCAATCATTAGCGGACTGGAGTTCCGCTGTGGCGACTCCTAACCGGGAAAAGCCGAAAGACACAACAACAACAACCAAGCTTGCTTAGATCAAACTAATGTCCACTATATCTCCCTGATTGTATATATGCACTGTACAGAGATTTGTTGTATTTGTGTTGTTATGTTATATAGCTTTTCTCCCCAGGTTTCCGCTGTAAATGAACCTTGTTCCAGTCTGACTTTCCCGGTAAACAAATGTAAAATAATATAAATAAAATAAATAAATGCTATGGAATACCATAGAAGAAATAAGGCAGATATATGGACAGTATTAGACCTGATCATGATTCTAGGGACTGACAAGTTTCATTTACTAAAATGTCTTTTAAATATGTTTAAAAATTTCACGTAATCGTAGAAACGCACAAACCTTTAAAACACCACCAGAAGGAATAAACCAGAATCCACAACGTATACTTTAGCGCTTTCGTTTTTTAATAAAAACTTCTTCAGAAGGAAGTACATCATAGCTGACCCAGCTTTTATACACAAGTCTTTTACTCCAATGACTTACAATTTGTTAATTAATCAATTAATGACATCATAGTAATCAAATTTAAAAATATGTGAGTACAAAACAAACCAACGTCCATAAAATGTTCTTTCACCATATAAATACAAATCCAAGATTGGCCACCAATTACATCATATGTTTATAAAATGTGTGTGTATTCACAGTTATAAATAACCTTCTGCTTTTAGTCTTAGTATAGAACTGATGGAAATGTTACTATTCAAACCTGGTTCTTGTGTTGCATTGGTCCTCAACTGCCACCTAAGTTCCTTAGCTTCTAGGTAGTCATTGAGGGGTCCACCTCTTTCACCTAGCAAAACTTGCTGTATAATGCAAAATTTAAAATAATGTCTTTCGTTGTTTTTAATATGCAAAGCCAGGACATTTTTAATGTCTTGTTTTTTGATGTCATAATAATGTTGGTATATTCTACTTCTAAGTGCATTAATCGTCTTACCTATGTAGAAACTGGGGCACTGGGAACACTTTGCTAAATAAACAACTGTCTTACTGTTACAGGAATATTTTTTCTTAAATACAAATTTCCCATAATTTGGAATATTAGTCTCAGTTCCCTCTATAATATGCTGACATTGCATACAAAACCCACATTTAAAAATACCTTTCTTTCCATAATATCTGTCGTGTGACCTCTCTATCATATTTTTCAAAGTTATGTCTTTTTTATATACAATATTAGGCACCTTTCCCACTACATCTATATATTCCTTATTCATGTTAAATACATTCCAGTTATGTTGTATAATTTGTCTAATATCTGTAAACTGCTTGTTATATTTAAAAATTGCAGCTTTATTGAAAGTTTTGGATTCTGTACCCCCCCCCCCACTTGAATGAACAGTTTCAATACCCTTACCCAATAATGAAAAAAAAATCCTAATATTCCTCTTATTGACTACTTCTTGTAATGTTTTTTTCTACAAAACCTGGGGGATAGCCTCTCTTTACTAGCATATCAGTAAGAATGTTAATTTGGTCAAGAAATTCCCCGTGATTTGAAATCATCCTGGCTAGTCTTACCCCTTGTCCTTTTACTAAGGCCTTCTTTTGATGTATAGGGTGAAAACTTTCAAAATGCAGCAGTGTGTATGAGTATGTGGGTTTTCTAAATATGGTCGTCTCAAAACATTTACCCAGGTTATTTTTACTAATAGTAATATCTAAATAGTCTATTTTATCAAATGAGGTGACGTGAAAATTCTAGAAAGTCTGTACTTTCATCAATAAATGCCAAAAATTGTTTAAGTGTGTCTTCACTATTATTCCATAAAATAATTATGTCATCTAAATAATGGCCATAGTAAGTCCAGTATTCTGCAAAGGGACTATTAAATATGTGTTCCACTTCCCAAAATGCCAAAACAAAATTGGCAAAAATAGGGGCACATATAGCCCCCATAGCTACTCCCTTGCACTGTTTCAAACCTGCTCTTCAAAAACTATGACATTAGTTTCCAAAATTAATTCCATCAAACTTCTAATAGTTAGAATACGGTCGTGTGTAAGTCTAGTATGTTGGCACAAATAGGAGTAAAACCATTCAATGCCAGTGTTATGTGGAATTACTGAAAACAGATCTTTTATGTCTATTGTTATGAAAATCAATGTTTCATTGTACATTTTTCTATTTATTTTCCTCGATAAATCCCAAGAATCTTTCACAATCCAGTTACAATTAGAAAGCGTATTTTTGAGTTGTGTGTCTATAAATTTAACAACAAAGTATGTTTTCGATGCTTTAGCATCGACAATGGGTCTTAGGGGGGGATTTTCTAAATCCTTATAAATTTTTGGAATTCCAAAAATTGTAGGTATTTTGGGGTGTTTCACATCCATATATGAATGCTCCTCTAAGGAAATTTGTCTGTTCATGAGAAGTTTTTCTAATAGTATGTCCACTTTTGTATATATAATATTCTTCTCATTAAGGCTAATTTGACAATATGTCTCAGAATGTAAAATACCAAATAATTTATCAATGTAGGAATTCTTATTCATAATGACCAACCCACCCCTCTTGTCCAGTTTCATAATTCTTAATTCATTGTTATTACACAACTTCTGTACTAACTGTCTCTCCTTTATACTCAGGTTGTTTTCTGTCTTATCAAGACCATAAGTGTTGTTCTTTTTGTTTTTAAATTTCTCCCTGATGTCATATTCACATAGTTTTTCAAACATCTGTATCAGTACAAAGGGGTGGATTAAATACACTTGGCCTTTTATTCAAATTTGTGCTACTACTCTCTTGTGGACTATCTTTGAAACAAAACTGAAAGTTCAGTTTTCTTGTGTATAACTTTAAATCAATTAGGATGTCATCTAATGAAGCTCTATTACTTGGGACAAAGGATAACCTTTGTCAAACACATCTGCAGTGTCGTTGTCAAATGTAATATCACTGTAGTTATACACCTTAAAATCGTCACTTTTGTTACAAACAATTTGAACAGAACTGTTTTCAAAATTAAAGTCATAAGCCACATCAAACACATCTAAATCATGCATTAATATGTTCTCCCTCTCCCCCTGCGATTGTAGTTGTAATGATTCATACCCCCTCTCTGGTTCCTTAGTCACTCTGACCTCCTCAGAGGGGGGAATTCTAAAGGGTCAGGGGTAATCTGCCCTTCTTCATTAAATTCTATATTATTATTACCACTATTGTCGTAATAATTTTTTGCCTTGAATTGAGTGGGTGTGGATAAGCTAATCACCTCACTTGCAGCCGAATAGCATGCAAATGAGGATGATTAGCGACCCAGGAAGCCCAAAATAGCTCGTGTAAGAGCCGTTTTAGCTGCAGAAATGTACTCAGTTGACAACTGAGTACGTTTTTGCAAAAACCACAACGGAGCCATGTCATCTCCAAATAAAGGGTGCATATGTGTCAGGCAGCATGCCAATGGCCAAATATGTGGCCATTAGCAAGGTAACCTTATGCAATAGTAATAAAATTTTATGTTTAAACCCAGCGCAGCCCCGCGCAAACGGGCTGTGCTGCATAATACATAAAAATGAAGGTTCTAAACCCAGAAATGTGGGTTTTATGCAATACATGGATTTTCAATGCAGGGACCAGCAGACCAAAAACAACATGGCCACCGTGTAGTGGTTGCTAAAGGGGGAAGCTGAGTCTAAGAGATGTAACTAAGCATTAGTAGGCAATCTGATGCAAATGAGTGTTAGGATACTGAATTCCACTGTCACATAGCAAATGAGCACATTCTGAGTAGTGTAAGAGTTACAGAAGGGGGAGGAACAGAGTAGGAGATAGGTGACATCACAGGGGGAATGGCAGAAAGAAATGCAGTTCATTGGAGGTTAGAGTTACATGACAGATGTCAGACACATATCATGGAAAGAGGAGTGTCACAACATAAGCATGGGAAAGTCAAGAAATGGAAGGTGTACACTGTTACCTACACCGAAGTTTCTTGCTGGGCATGCATGCGCACGTGTGCGCACCATGAAGCACGAGTAAGACAGTGTGCGTGCGTGTAAGGCAGACTGAGCATGTGGGAGCGTGTTGGGAGATGTTTAACACTGTTTGTGTGGGTGTGCACGCATTTTAACCCGAATAAGCAGATTCTGAACCGTGTAAGCATGTGTGCGCGCGTGTAAGCCACTGTGAGCGTGTTTCTGTTGGTATACACGCTGCACCCCCCTGAGGAAACAGAAAGGAAAAAGGAAGCAACATAATTAGTAGGAAGCTACCAGAGCATACTGCTGGAGCTAGCAGGTGAAAACAATTAGAAGCAGGCAATTACACAGGCAGAATAGTAGTTCAGCCCAACACTTAAAAATCTGCAAACAGCAGTGCAATATGTTTCTCTCAAGAGACACTGCAAGACAGGAGTAAGCTACTAGAAGTGAAAACTGAAAAAGCTGAACTCAGAGCAGAAATGTTAGGGGCTGCCATAGCTGTCATAATGAGACATAGGCGACTTGCTGAGGGTGGTGACAATGCAGATGGTGCCAGACAACCCACACTGAGGAGACGGAGAAGAGTGTACAGGCCCAGGGTCACCTACCACAGGTTACATGAGCTGGAGATAGTAGAGCACTATAGAGTGGACAGAGACCTCCTGCAGCAAATAGTGGAGCTACACCTCAGAACCTGTAATGCAGCCATTCCATGAACACTGCCAGGAATGCTTGGATTATGCAATCCTAAATTAAAACAAGACACAATGCCATACACACAGGCATCTGGCATGGTGGACACCAGCCATAACCAAACCATGCAAGAGAATGAGGAAGCTACTACATGATAGAGCAAACATAAACAATGAAGTAATCACTGGTCTGTAGTATGGCAATAAAATATGTCCACACATACAATCCACTAAGGCCAGCCACAACAAGTTGAATCTGTGAATCTTGAGGCAATGTTACACCTGCCCCAAGTACACAGACAACCCCAACTCCCCAAGAAATACAAATATATGTGAGAGATGCAACCATCTATCCAAACTGGAGGCTGAGCTCCCTCAACTCAGTACTCCCAAAACTAGTCAGGAGGAGAAGTTAACCACACACACCACAAACACAGTCCCACATAGACCTATCACAACTGCAAACCAAAGACATAAACACAGAAAAACATTCCCGGAGGCACAAATTACAAACACAGCACACCAACAGAGGCCTCTAAAGCAGACACCCAATCAAATAACTTCCAAACATAGCACATGCAACACATAGTACACAAAGCTGGTGTGCCAAACAGTCACAGGCCAGAAGGAGAAACAACATGCCTGATACAGTTGTAATAGGTGACTCCATAGCAAGACACACTGCTGTCCCGCACACCAGACTGAACAAGGGAAAGGGTACAGTAAGCTGCCTGTAGGCTGCCACAATGCCACATAACACAAGTATGCAGGTCACCCCAAAGCAAGTAGAAATATGATGCAGTCATAGTCCATGCTGGTGTGAATGACCTGAGATGTACCTCCCTAGACTACATGAAAAGAGACATAGATGAGCTCTCTGATTATGTAGTCCAGGCCGGTATGACACTCACCATTTGCAGCATCCTACCCTTACCAAGAATGATGCCACAGTACAAACACAGAATGATCAGTTATAGCAAGTGGCACACTTACTGGTGTCATTCCAAGGGGATCCAATGTCTGTCTGCTTGGGATGTCATGCTTGACAAGCCACGCAGCTGTTCCTGGGATGGCTTGCACCTGTTACCCCCTGGCGTCTGGATATTGGATAAGGCTTTTGCCACCTCCATAGAGCCTTTCGTAGGCAAGGCTGAAAAGACTAACCCACCACCCTAGAAAACATAAGTGGAAAGAAACATAAGGGTAATGCTGATCAATGCCAGATGTGTAAACCCCAATATGCATGCTCCCGAGGCCATCCCCAGTATGGAGAACATCGATGTCGGTGCAGTGACAGAAACCTGATGCAAGCCTCCTGACAGCACACCAGCACTACCAGGTTATACCACATATCATGCGTCATCACCCCAAAACCTGGAACAAAACATAAAAGGAGGGTGAGTATCCATATTCAGCACAGACACCCATACGTCCAGGTAGCTGACAATGCACAAGGCATTGGAGTCCACCCATGTGCAACTAACTGTAGGCAAGACCGCTGTACAGTCTGCAGCATGCTACAGACCACACTCTCACACACAGGAACCCCACCCAGCCGTCCTGAAGACACTGGACAGTATGAATGTCCCACCAAATACCAAACAAGGTACCACAAATTACCACATAGGTGGTAAACCATTATGTATGGAAGGAGTAATCAGGGACCTAGGGACACAAGTGGACAGTAACCTGTTATGTAACACTCACATTGCCAATGTGGCTAGGAAGACTGTCTACATTGAAAGGATTCACATCTACGTCAACAGAGGTCATTGTGACCCTATACTGTTCTCTTATCACACCCATAATCTAGTACAATGCCTCATATGGGATGTACCTTACCTGACACCTGCAGCAGTTAGAAAGACCTCAAAGGTACCTCACCAAGAGGAAAAGGGTCTGAAATATATGTCATATGCTGCCTGGCTGTAGACACCCCAGCTGAATGCAGTCACATACTGCCTACACAGAGGCATTGCATGCCTGTTGTACAAGGCCATGTCCAACACAGGAGTAATGGACATGCTCCACCCCAGAAAACTCAAAGCCATCGGAGCTGTGAGAGTGAGAGATGTCAACCTCAACAAATAATAAAATAGGATGTGCTGGAGGGACAGATACATAATCCAGAGGCTCCCCACACCCTGAACCAGAATCCCACTCCATGTTAGGCAGAGCCCCTCACTGACACTCTTCAACAGGAATCTTGCCAAGTGGATAGATGATCGTAGAGTTACACTGGGGGTCTTCACTGTGTCATGTCCAGACAGAGGCACAGCAAAGCAAATCATAAATGGCCATAATATTCACATAGCAAGGGGTGGCGAAAGCCACACACACTCTGGCTAGGCTAACAAATGCCCTAGGGTGGATAGCCTAGTATGAACCTATGAACCTATGAAGATACAAATTGTACAGGACACTAAGGATAATCCCAAGGCTTTCACAACTGATGGTAGGAACCGTGTTGGGAATTCACAGATATGCTCTGAATCACACAAATATCACAAACAACATACCAAACACACACACATATTGCCAACATACATCCTGACAGGTGCAGTGCAAACCCACCCCAGAATGCAAAATATCTATCCCAGCAGACTGCTGGCCCCCTGACATTGCAGATGCTGAGGTAACAGCAGCATCTACAAAGCAAAACACACAGCAGCAATGGTATGAGATGGTGTCCTGGGCTGAGTCCAACATGGACTCCAAGACGAATGGAATGCCAAATCACACTACTGCTCAATGTCAGCCTTACCACAGGATATGTACCCAAAGAGCAGTGTACAACAATAGTGGTCCTTCTCAACAAAGGTGTTGCCTGAATGGATACTGAAAACTACCACCCCAGAATCCTGAGAAGCTCGGTCTGCACAGCTATGGAAAGGGTCAGTATGTACCACAGACATAAAGATATTGGGGACCTACTGACACCGGACCCTACCCAGTGTGGCTTTCTTAAGTGCAGATCCTGCCCCTAAACATGTTTCACTCAATTGAAACAGTCATTAAGGTCATTGATGAGGGCAATGTGGTCCACACAGCGTAGCTGGACCTTGCAAAGGCTTCTATACAATACCCTACATGTTCATTATAGATATGCTCACCAGCTTAAATATAAACCCCTATGTCAGTAGAGGGGTTGCAAACCAGACCAAGGACAGAACAGACATGGTCAGACATGCTGCAGCCATGTCAGACTACAAACCAGATATAACTGGCATCCCACAAGGCTTGGTCCTGGGATCTCCCTCGTCTAGTACATATGTCCCATAGGTACAGGCCAACATGGAAGGACTGTGTCTGAACATGTTTGCAGAGAACTACAAACTGCTCACCATATATGATCCACCAGCTGACACAAGCATCCCTCAAAAAGGTCACATAGAAACAGACAACTGGTGCCATAGCCATGTCATCAAGCTAATTGCAGAAAAGTGTATAGTCAACCCCCGTGGATATACAGTAAGTGCCCACCAATTACTACATAGGTGTTAACCCATTACGTACTTAACATGTAATGAGAGACCTGGGGACACAAGGTGATAGATATCCTGCATTGGACAAACATGTGCTGTAGTGTTTACAGAAACATACCATATACCCACCTAATCATGAAGGTTGTCAGATCTAGATAAGGGGAGGTCATTGTGGCTCTGCAGTCATCCTTCATCAGTGTTACAATTGACTACAATAGCCCCTGTGGGATGTACCTCAGCAGACACCTCCATCAACTGTAAAGTCCCCAACAGTACCTCACCAGGAGTATCAAAGAGCTTGCACATATGCCATGTGTTGCCTGATTAAACAAACTGCAGCTACGCACACTGCCATACTGCCCACCCAGAGGCAAGCTGTGCCTGATGTATAAAGCCATGTCCAAGATGGTATCAATAAACATGCTGCACCTTGTACAATCTGAATGGCAGTGAGCTATGCACATGAGAGACCTGAACCCCAGCACTGATTTACATAGGACAAGCTGTACTGCATGATCCATAACACAGAAGCCACCCCCACCCATGAGTAAACTCCCAGTACAGGCTACCCATAGAGTCACTTATCGATTCTCCTCAAGAGGAATCTTGATGAGTAGATGGGAGATGGTAGCTTTATCCTGGGTATCACTGTCATGTCACAGGTAGACAGAGGCACAGTATACTAACCATGACGTATGTCATGGCAAACTCCACTTACAATGTGTGTCGAAGGACAAACACACTCTCCGACTAGCATTAGAAATGGACTAGGGCACATCGCTAGTGTTTGCAAATGTACACCTATGTTGTGGAATACACTACCAATGTTGGACAAGCCTGGTTTAAGTAGTTCATATCTGAACATAATGCAACATGGTCAGATGTGCACAACTGGCCCCTAACCAGGCTGTTGTGCTCACTATGAAAATGTAAAGCAGTGATAGGACTAAAGCCCAGGATACTGTCCACCACAGTCAAAGCACTGAACCAGTACACTATACAGTACTACAGTGTTAGGTCAGTGAGAAAGGATGTTGACAACTGTATGCAAAGTATCCCATGCAAACCCTGCAGGCACAGTATAATCCTGTTGTGTTCACACACAAAGCAGTGGTACAGTAACTACACAACATGACACACAACACACAACCATAAACGGGAGATATTTGTTGAAGTTCACACTCATCCACAAATGTGGTGGTCTGCAGAGTTCAACATATGGAATGCTCACACTGGGCATGCTCACACACTTTGATAAATGAGACATATGTCAGACAACATGCCATGGGAAGGCTGAACTGGGCATGCTCACACACTTAGGCCAAATCTCAGTTTAGCAGTTGTCCACAAATATCTGGTATTTTTACGTGTTATTCCAGGAACCAACCACATTACAGCAATCTGCCCAGTGCACACAGTTAAATGACTACAGAGACATACATGATATAGTGGATCCCTCCCATATGCAAACATCTTCCACAGATACACAAGTTGTTCATACAAACAGGGAATGCTATGGCAATAAAGATGTGCAAACAGTCTATCAGCAACAAATAATGTGCATTTGACAATTAAACATATGAGTGTAGAGGTCAACACTAGGCTGTTTGCCCTAGGGAATGACAGCTTAGCCAGAGTGTGCTTGGCGTCTGCCTCTCCACAGGATGCACATTCCCCTTTCTAAACACCGATGATGTCAGCACCCTATAAGTACAGCAGGAGAAGGGAAACCTCCCAGTAATGCGAATAGCGCGCTCCGCTAATGCATCCGTCTCAAGTGTCATAACATAGTTAGATAGGGATTTGAATCCTGCAAATGCTCAGTGTGTGTGTGGGTGTGTGTGAGTGGGGTTGGTGTATGTGTGCAAGTCTGTGGGAGGGAAATGTCCCTCTTGGCAACTAGGAGAACAGACTACAGGATGCACATTGCCCTTTCTAAACACTGATGATGTCAGCACCCTATAAGTAAAGCAGGAGAAGGAAAAAGTCCCAGTAATGCGAATAGTGCGCTCTGCTAATGCATCCATCTCGAGTGTCGTAACATAGTTAGGTAGAGGGTTGAATCCTGCAAGTCTGTGTGTTTGGCTGAGGGGGTTAGTGTGTGTGCAATTGTGTGTGAGGGAAATGTCCCTTTTGGCAACTAGGAGAACAGACTACAGGATGCACATTCCCCTTTCTAAACACTGATGATGTCAGCACCCTATAAGTACAGCAGGAGAAAAAAAAACTCCCAGTAATGCAAATAGCGTGCTCTGCTAATGTGTCCGTCTTGAGTGTCATAACATAGTTAAGTAGGGTTTTGAATCCTGCAAGTGTGTGTGTTTGGCTGAGGGGGGTTAGTGTGTGTGCAGTTGTGTGAGAGAAAAATGTCCCTTTTGGCAACTAGGAGAACAGACTACAGGATGCACATTGCCCTTTCTAAACACTGATGATGTCAGCACCCTATAAGTACAGCAGGAGAAGGAAAACCTCTCAGTAATGTGAATAGCATGCTCTGCTAATGTGTCCGTCTCAAGTGTCGTAACATAGTTAGGTAGGGGTTTGAACCCTGCAAATGGCAACTGTGTGTGTTTGGCTGAGGGGGGTTAGTGTGTGTGTGAAAGAAATGTCCCTTTTGGCAACTAGGAGAACAGACTACAGGATGCACATTGCCTTTTCTAAACACTGATGATGTCAGCACCCTATAAGTACAGCAGGAGAAGAGAAACCTCCCAGTAATGTGAATAGCGCACTCTGCTAATGTGTCAGTCTTGAGTGTCATAACATAGTTAAGTAGGGTTTTGAATCCTGCAAATGGCAAGTGTGTATGTGTTTGGCTGAGGGGGGTTAGTGTGTGTGTGCAATTGTGTGTGAGGGAAATATCCCTTCTGGCAACTAGGAGAACAGACTGCAGGATGCACATTCCCCTTTCTAAACACTGATGATGTCAGCACCCTATAAGTACAGCAGGAGAAGGGAAACCTCCCAGTAATGCAAATAGCACTCTCAGGTAATGCATCTGTCTTGAGTGTCATAACATAGTTAGGTAGGGGCTTGAATCCTGCAAATGGCAAGTGTGTGCTTGGCTGAGGGGGGTTAGTGTGTGTGTGAGGGAAATGTCCCTTTTGGCAACTAGGAGAACAGACTACAGGATGCACATTCCCCTTTCTAAACACTGATGATGTCAGCACCCTACAAGTACAGCAGGAGAAGGTATGTGGCATGGACAATGACTGAGTCATATGTGTCCATGCCTCTGACTGACCTGTATGCTTGTGTTATGTGGTGGACCATAGTGCCCCACAGGCATATCACTGTGACCTTCACCTTGTCCAGCCTGGTGAGCATGACCACACTGTACCGGACAATAAAGGTAGCTAACACAACTGTGGCAGGTGTGTTGTCTAGCCGTACAGGCTGTGACTGGCACACAGGATTTGTGTGCTATGTGTTATGTGTGATGTGTTCAGGCATAATGTATGCCTGTGTGCCAGCTGCAGAGGTGTGTGCCGCTCAGGCAGGATGCTATTCTAAGGCTCCACGAATGGCCCAGTGTGTTCATGTGCTTGTATTACTGTCAGTGTAGGTATACATCAGACTGGTATTGTAGTCACTGTAGTATTGCATGCCACCTGACAGGTTATGCCAGTACTGGGTTCAGAGTGCTTAGTCCCCAGTTTGGCTATGTGGTTCCATCTCATACATGTGTTGTACATCCATGTGTAGGGGAGAGGGTTGACTGTGTACATGTGGCAGCTGTGACATTTCCAGATGACCCACATATTCCACAACTGTAACATAGAGGTGAATGACAACTGACCTTTGAACATGCTACCATAGTATTGTGATTGCCATGGTGATTAACAGCACATAGGGCCAGTGGGGAACAAGGTACATAGGTTCATAGGTTCATAAGTTCATACTAGGCTATCTGCCCTAGGGCATTTATAAACCTAGCCAGAATGTGTTTGTCTGTCTCCATCCATTGTAAATATATCTTGCCATGCCATTTTTCGAGGTTAGTATACTGTGCCTCTGTCTAACAGTGACACAGAAGTGATACCCGGGGTAAACCTACAATGTCCCATCCACTCATCAAGATTCCTCTTGAAGAGAGTCAATGAGGGACTCTGCCTAACCTGGACTGGGATTTTATTCCAGAGTGAAGTGAGCCTCTGGGTTATGAATCTGTCCCTCCAGCATGTCCTATTTATTTCAGTGCTGAGGCTCAGGTCTCTCAAGCGTGTATCCCGATGGGATTTGGATATTCTCAGGGGCAGCATGCCCATTAATTCTGGGTTTGACATGGTGTTATACATTAGGCACAGATCGCCTCTGAACAGGCGGTATGCCACTGAGTAGAGCTGGGGTTTATTTAACTGGTCAGCATATGGCATCTGTTTGAGCCCTTTGATCCTCTTGGTGAGGTACTTGTGGGGTCTTTCCAGTTGCTGCAGATGTCTGGTAAGGTACATCCCGACAGGGGGATTGTTCTCAATTATGGGCCTGATGAGGGATGAGTAAAGAGCACAATGTCCTCCCCTGATGTAGATGTGAATCCCTTCATGATGGGGTGGGCTATATACAATGTCTTTCTAACCACTTTGGCCACGTGGTTGTCAAATGAGAGATTGCTATCAACTTGGGTCCCCAGATCCCTAATTACTTCTTCTGTATGTAATGGAGTACCACCTATGTGGTACTTTGTGAGCACTTTGTTTTTGCCAAAGGGGATGACTATACACACTTTTGCATTCAGCTGGAGGCCATGGCTCTGGCACAAGTTGTCTGTTTCTATGATTCCCCTTTGGAAGATGCTTGTGTCAGCTGGAGAGTCGATTATGGCGGCCAGTTTGCAGTCATCTGCATATTTGGTCAGCCATAGTCCTTCCGTGTTGGCCTGTACCTCCGATAAATATATACCAAACAAGAGAGGTCCCAGGACTGAGCCTTGTGGGACACCACTCATAACTGGTTTGGAGTCTGGCATGGCTCCAGCAATTCTAACCATGTGGGTTCTGTCCTTGAGCCAGTGTGCAATCCATCTAGTGACATAGGGGCTTATATTTAAGCTGGTGAGCTTCTCTAGAATGCCTGAGTGGGGTATTGTTTTGAAGGTTTTTGCGAGGTCCAGGTAGGCTGTGTGAGCCACCTACCCCTCGTCAATGGCCTTGGTGAATGTTTCAAAGAAATCAACCAGGTTTGAGAGGCAGGATCTGCCCTTAACAAAGCCAAACTGGGTATGAACCAGTGTCTGTAGGTCCGCAATATCTATATTTATGTGGTCCATGATGATCCTTTCTATAGCTCTGCAGACCAAGCTAGTGTGGCTTATGGGGTGATAGTGTCCAGGATCCGTTGAGGCACCACCTTTCTGTAGAGGGACCACTGTTGCTGTATGCCACACTTTGGACACATATCCTGTAGTAAGGCTGGGATTAAACAGTAAGTTTATGTTTGGTAGTAGCACGTCTTGGAGGTCATGTAGGACACAACCCGGGACACTGTCTCATCCCATTGATGCAGTGTGCATTGCTTTGGAGAGGGCGGCTCTTACCTGAGCATCTGAGATGTCAGGAGGGCAGCACTCTGCTGGGATACATATTTGTCCTTTCAGTGTGGAGGGGGGTGAGAAGTTTGCACTGAACCTGTCAGCTAGAATGTTGGCAATGTCTGTGGGTTTGGTGTTTCTATTGACATTTTGGACTACCTCTGAGCATATCTGGGAATTACCACCCAGGTTCCTAACATAACTAAAGAAAGCCTTGTGATTATCCTTAGTGTCCTGTGCAATTTCTCTCGAAGCTGGCCTTAGACAATCTTATGAGTGCCTGTAGTTATTTGCTAATACTGATCAGTGATGCCTTCCCTATTTGGGAATTTGCTGTATCATTTAGTAGCTTCCTCCTTCTATTGTGTAGTTTGTTTATGGCTGGGGTCCACCAGACAGAACGTCTGCCTTTGGAGGATTGGGTCTTGGTTTTATTCGGGATCACATGATCCATGCATACCTGAAGGTGTCCATAGAATGCGTTTATAGAGGAATCTGCGGTCTGGTCTGTAGTTTCCACAGGCCTGGGGGCTTTGAAGGTTTCCACCTCAGTTTTGAGGAGTGTGAATTTGTTTTAGAGAAGTTGTTCACTGTGGTGTTCTGGGCAGGGGGTGGGGTCGGGATGTGAATATCCAGTGAGATTAGTTTATGGTCCGATCTTACCAGTGAGGGATACACTTCTGGTCTGGAGCATAGAGTCCCCATGTTGGTGATGATCGGGTCCAGTATGTTTCCCCTTCTTGTGGGAGTGGTAACAAGTTGTTCCATAGCATTTGAGCTCATATATTCTAGGAATCTTTGGCCTAGGGTGTTGGAGCTAGAGTCATGCTCCCAGTCCATGTTTGGGTAGTTGACGTCACCCAATATAATGGTGTTTGGAGAGACCTTCATATTTCCACGGTTCACAGGACGGCCGAGTGCAGTTCTTGGGTTTGGGAGGGTGGTCTGTAGCAGGCTATAACCTGGAAGGCAGTTTCACTCATTGTTAGTTGCACATGGATAGTCTCTGATGCTTGGTGCTTTGCCACCAACCTGGAGGTGTGGGTATCTTTGATGAATATCAATCCTCCCCCTCCATTTGTGGTTCATTCCAAGTTTTGGGGCTGAAAAGCATGGTATGAGGTTAAACCTGGTAGTGCTGGTGTGCTCTCAGTAGCCCTGTACCAGGCATCTGTTACTGCACAGATATCGATGTTCTCCATGCCAAGGAGAGTTTCGGGTGCATGCATCTTCAGGTTTAGACTTCTGGCGTTGGGTAGCATTACTCTTAGTTTCTTATCCCTTGTGATACCTATGGAGGTGGGTTTGTCATTTGAGCCTTGCCTAACATGCGCACTATGGGGGTAGCAAGAGCCTTTGGCAATATCTGAAAGCCCAGGGGAGACAGGTGCAGGCCGTCCCTAGCAAAGCAGGTGGTTCAACAGAAGATGAATATGTGAGGGTGTAGTGCCTGTGATTAGTTAGCAGTAGCATATATGACTGCTCACGTGGACACATGCCAGGTAAGTCATATGCAATGTATCGCAGGCAACGTACATGTGAACAGGACAAACAGTGACATTCTGTCAAGTGAGACATGGACATACATATAGTAAGCTATGCAGATGGCAGTAGGAGTCCACAGAAGCTCTATAACTATGCATTGCAGGTGGGATCAGTATTCCAGAGTAATTGCAAGCAAACATGCATGCAAACAAAGCTACAGTAAACAGGGCTGCATGTAGTCCATTGTACAACAAACAAGCTGTACCACTTCCAGTAGGTAACACTGCAAATATGCAGGCACTATGCACATGTACATGGAAATACATGGGTCAGATGGCTAGGGTCCAGTCTCAGCACACAAGTGTACAGACCATGTACTGTCAGGATGTACAATAACTGGATGGAAACCCATGTGCTCATACCTGCAGTAATACACATGTCAAATAACAGACACTGAGCCTTCACTCAGTGGTTCCATACTTAGTAGGATATATGCTACCTGGCCTGCCACCACAGTATCCCTGACATATATGGGGACTCTCCCTCCTGTGACAGTTAGTTTTGTGTGTTGGGGCTGTCTAGCATGGTATGAGATGTGAGCTTGCGGTGCTAGGGTGCTCCTGTGTGTCCTGTACCAGTCGTGTAGTACTGCACACATATCAACATCCTCAAACATCCGCATTGCAGAGTCCAGTGTGGGCAACATTCCACTTGCAGTTTACATGTCCATCACTGCATATTACTACATTCATTACCTTATCCCCTGTGCTACCTATGTATGTAGCCTTCTGTTGACATCATTACCACCAGTATGCCAACATGTGCAGATGATATTCTATGGTACTTACCATGGGTGTAGACAACAGTACATGACAATCACACCCTTACTGCATCAGGCATGCTGTGATATACCCACAATTAATTCAGCACACAGTACTGTTAACAACATGATACTTTTATTACACGTCTATGTGGTCACCCTGTGCATCAACAACATGTTAACCTGTACCTGCACAGTTGTTACAGATTGCAGGAGGTGGCACAGTTTCATCATATGCACAGGATGTGAACTTGGTATGCCTGAGTCAGCCACCGATACCACCAATTGACATGTATGTGTATGTGTGTTGGTGAGGGACAGCAGTAGAAGGTGGGGCAATGTTGATGCAGTGTGTGCGTGTATGCGGTAGCCCTAGGTGTTGTCAATTTGCATGTTTGTATGGATGCACACAGTTCCACCTCATGGCTGCAATATACTGGTGTTTGTGGACAGCCACAGACTGTACCTGCCAGGTCATACAGATCAGTGTCTCTGGCCACGGACACGGTACCTGTGCCTTGCAGGGGTGCTACGGACCGTATCCGGTACCAACCCAGACTGGGTACTGTCATCAGAAGCAGGTGTTCATTGACTGGACACAGATCCCTGTCAGGCCTGGCCAGAGCCACGTGCACGTGGTCTCCTGGGGTGGTCTGATGACAGCATAGACCCAGCATTGCTGGGGCTGCTGCTGGCACTACGGGGGCGGCCGCAGCCCTGTTGTCATCCGCGACGACTGCCAGCTGCTGCTGTTGCTGGCATATGGCCACGTCGATGCCTCAACCATCCACCATCGCCCTGGCTCATGGACATGTAGTTGTGGAACCGGTCTAATATGTCCCCACAACTTTTGTCTATGACATCAGTGAAATCACGGATGGCAGTCGCAATGTCACGCATACTGTCAGTCATGGCTGTGCGACATGCTGTTAGCTCCCTCAGACCCTGTCTGGTGTACCGTTCCATACGTGATTGTGCCTGCATGATAGCCCGAAATATAGCTGAGGTTGTAAGACCTCTGTGGGCACGTCTGACAGGGGCAGTACGCCCACAGATGCTCCCACGAGAACCCCTGGACATCTGTCTGTGTGGTACCATCTCTGGGCCATGCCCATGGCTGCTGTGTGGGGAGGCATGTGCCACAGATACCACATTACCTGGTCAATGCCCACTGTATGCTGTCCATCACCTAGGGACATTGGTGACAAAAATGTATTGGCAGGAAAACTGTGCGCATTGATGGGGTTGACAGCTGTGTACTGTCAATCGGCTGACCAATGGCGGACCCTGGCATACCTTCCTGTGCCATTACACAGATGTCATCATTATCAGTACCCATGGCACCTGATTCAGGTTCCCTGCTACATGACACCAGAGCAGCACCAGAACCTGTGGGAGGGAAACAGGAAACACAGTTTACAATGTCTACATATTACCAGTGATGCACACATGCACACATGCACACGTGCACACATGCTCGCATGCACACATGCACACATGCACAGGTGCACACATGCACACATGCACACATGCACAGGTGCACACATGCACACGTACACATGCACACAGTTTCACACAATTGTACAGTACTCAGTATGCGTGATATCAACACACAGACACAGACACACCTACATGCATACAAAGAGCACTACTAAGTGAGCATAATATTACTATCAAGACTATTACAGGTATTGTTAATACACACTCACCAGCATGGATAGGCTGCATTGCTGTTACACCGGAGGGACCTGCAGACGTGAAGAAACTAATGTCAGTGGGCACAACTGTGCCATTGTTACTGAGTATGATACAGGTCAGTAGTACAACAGTCACCTTTCACAGGTCAGCTGCTAATACTGAGGATATCACACTTGCACATTAAATACTATGGTGGCAGCTACAAACCAAGGACACACCTCACACATGCATTAACTACCAGTGTACGCAACAGTCAACTATACATATGGCATATTACCTGCATGCTCACTGTCTTGCTGCTGCGTGGCTCCAGCCTCCATCATAATGCATGTCTGCTGCTGTTGTTGTTGCTGGCGGACTGGAGCCACTACACTCATGAGTAGTCCCTCCAGTCTGGTGAGTGGGGGATGTGTAGCCACCCCACCACCTGTGGCGACCTGTTGCCTGTGGATATTCGATGCACGCTGACGGACATTTCTGATTAAATCACTGCAGTGATGTCGTACCTGCTCTTATGTCCTATTATGCGTGCCTATGTCATTTACCCGACGGACCAGGTCTTGCCACAGTGCAGCCCTCTCCTGATGATTCTGGCTGGTGCGGGAAAAGAGTATTGCATAATCCCACACCAGGCTCTGGTGTATCTCCTCATCCTCAGCTGTGGAGTAAGCGGGATTCCGCGGGTGAGCCATGTACCTGAAAAAGAAAATAACCTGATATCAGCAATATATGTCAGCAGAATTTGGCACAAATACTACACATGCTACTCAACTGTTATGATACAAAATATCTCACATATATAGCATCTGTCTGTCTATTGGTGGATACACATGTAAATGGTCAGGTATCAGTGCTCAGCCAGCAACTGTGCAACAGTACATGGCACACTCCATACGACATACTACCAAACCCCAGCAGTCAGAACACTGATTCAGGTCAAGAGCACCTCCTCACTCTGGGAGGTTGTATCTAGGTACTGTATGGCCTACATCATCAACTACTGTGAGCTGACCACACACTAATTGCCCTGGATATACATATCCCACCTCCACCACCAGCACAAACGACTATAGTGAATAACATTGCAGATGCAAACTTTAGACTTTGCAACAGTGACATGGTATCCTTTCAGCCCACTGGGCCAGTGGCAGATACAACCCACAATGCTGACCCCTACACAAATGCTTTCTACAGACATCTCCGAGAATGCATGGATCATGCAATCCCATATATGACCAAGACACTCTCCACAAAGGGACAGCATCCTGTCTGGTGGACCCCAGCCATAGACAGATTGTATTACAGAAGATGGAAGCTACTGCAAGACAGAGCATAATTCCATAAAGGGAAGGCATGTCTGAGCAGCACTAGTAAGGATCTATTTTCCATCATACAAACATCCATGGGCAACTTTGAGAGGGAAATCAAGAGGGACACTACAGATAACCAGAAGGCCTTCTTCAGTAATGTTAGCAACCTGGTCAGAATCCATCCTCTATGCCCATAGTTAGTACACAACAACACATATTTCACTGAAACCACAGATATTGACAACATTGTGGCAGACAGGTTCAGTGCAGGTGTCACCCCGCCCTCTCCCCCAAAATAAGACATAGTTATCCCAGCTGACTGTAACCTCCCTGTCATCACAGATATCCAGGTGAGAGCCGCCCTCATGAAAGCAGAATACAAAACATGACTGGGACCTGATGGTATCCCCAGTTGCATGCTACATAAACTCTGACAGGAGCTAAACACACATATAGAAGTGCTATGTAAAACTAGCCTGACTACAGGATATGTACCTGTACACTGGCGCACAGCAGCAGTGGTTCCACTCTACGAAGGAGGCACCTCAACATACCAATACAATACAACACAATACATTACATTACAATACAATACTATACAATATGCTATTGCCCCTGGGACTACAGCAGCATACTGTTCTGCTACCATGACCATTGTGACACATGTGGTGTGATGGTACCTGCTGCTGTCACACAGTTACACAGGGTGACTCATATGGCATATTACCTATCTGACTAACATTCAGCAGGGGTATGTGTGACATGTACTCATGGGGAGTCTTGCTTCTTAACACTGTGTGGTTTATTGCAGGGTATGTCTTATCTGTGGGTAGGAACTTTTACCTACACATGTGCTCTCTATTGCAGTGGCATGGAAGACACACAGCAGTCATTTAGGTTGTGGATGGTGTTAGGTGTTACTATGGTTGTTGGACATCTGTCATGGGTGTGACTTACATATTTAAATCCGAGAGTGGTAACCTCTATGTGGGTAGTATGTGTGTACTCTGTGGTGTTGTCAGTCAGTGTGCATTGGTAATGTGTTTGAGTGCATTGTCACAGTGTTGTACATGTCACTGTGTCCGTCTCCATATCTGTAGCTGTCATGTGAGGTCCATACCATGGCATCCATTATGTGGTGTGGAGGGGTACACCGACCTACATGTCCATAGCTGACACACCATGTCTGCTGACACTGACACATACCATGTGCAGGTATTCCAGGAATAGTGTGCTACTGTGAATATCATTGGGGCCACTATTGTACACATTTATGACCCTGTTCACCCCTGACACATGCAGTGGTGGGCAGCCAATCACATATCTGGTGGTTACTGGTGTAGGTGATTTGAAATGGGGTATGGTACTCCGGTTTTGACACTGGTGTTCACTCCATGCCTTTGTCACCAGGCACCTGTTGCAATACATCTGTACACATGTGCCTCACTCAGAATTTATACACATATCTCTCTCTCTCTCTCTCTCTCTCTCTATATATATATATATATATATATATATATATATGTATATAGATATATCTATATGTATATATATATATATATATATATATATATATATATATATATATATATATATATATATGTATATGTCTGTATACATATACACATATATATATATATATATATTGATGTACATATATTGCTATAGATGTGGAGAGGGGGACACACAGAGGGGGTGAGAGTGACAGAGGGGGTGGGACAGGGGGTGTTGAGGTCGTCATATACAGTCATACCTGTAGATAGTCAGATCAGTCTGTCTATGTATATGTATCTACATATATCTATATCTGTATGTGTGCATTACATATATATGTTTGTACATATTCTATCTATCTACATCTGTCTATGTATTCCTACATCTCTCTCTATGTATGTATACATATATGCATATTATATATATATATATATATATATATAAATATATACATACATACATATTTTGACATACATACGTATCCATATGATAGACAGGTATATCAACATGTTTGTCTACCATAATGTATACACACACTAACATACTGCTAAACATACATAACCGTGAAACCTACTTTTTACATTGCACTACAACCTACAGTCAACCTACATTGATATGTGCACATAGATGCTCTCACATACAAATGTATGTACAGCCTTCACTGATAGTTGCTGTATGTCCCCTGCCCTTTACACATCTTCATATACATATGGATACAGACCAATGACACATATGGAGGGTTCACAGTATGTAGACCTTTATAGTATTACTTTACATTACCTGTGTTTGTCACAGCTGCTTGTGTTGCCGTCTGGGTTTCTTTCCTGCTGCTCCACTTCCCAGTTGTCAGCTTTCAGGTGGCTGTTGCTGAACAGTTTTGTTTGTGTCTGCTTAATTTCAATTTTCTCTGTCTCTGTCTCTGTCTCTCTCTCTCTCTCTCTCTCTCTGTCTGTCTATCTGTCTGTCTGTCTCTCACGTCCTCCTCAGGGTGCAATGAAAGTATTGCATGTGTGGACTGGGAGTACAGCATACATTTGTAGGTATCTGCATATGCCCATGTGATGGCCTCTGCACCAATTGTTAGCCAGCATTTGCTAATTGCATGGAGCCAGTTGTGTACTTATTGCAGTTCTCATTGTGATTTCAGAACAGTGCTATAAAAAGGTATGTGAGATAGGCGTAGCCCTTTCAGATTTTAAGGGCAGGGACCATGCTGTTATGCTGTGGACAATGTTCTGTGAGTGTAAAGGTTGGTATCTCTCTCATATTTCCAGCTGTGTTATAGATTAACATTCCTCCATTCATTTCTCCAGTTTCCTGTACTAACTGTGTATGTACACTGACACCTACAACTACTACTACTGTTAATGTGTGTGTGTATGCTTTCCTTTCACTTTTGCTTGCACTTTGTTGCTAAGGCTTCAATATTTGCCCTTTACAGTCACTACTTGTGTACCTGCTGGGTGTCCTGACTGTAGTGTGCTGCTGTAGCTTTCCTATTTTTCATGTACATTCACACCTTGGAATGCTTGCTATATCCACTAGGGTGTTACAGCATGCAGTGTGGTCTGGCCATGGTGTGGGCCTTGACATCTATTAAGGTATTTGAGTATGCTGCTGAGCAGGACCCAAAGACTCTCAGGTTCATCTGTTATCTGCCTCATAGAATGGTACATATCAGTGGGGTACACCCATTAAATTGTCTGGTATGCTGCAGTTGTGACTGTGGGTTAGCATGAGCATATGTATTACTACACTTATCCTGCCATGCAAGTGGTGAATACTTTCAGGACTCCATAGTTACCATTGCATGTGTTGTTACACCTTTCTGCCTACTGTTTGTACATTTCACATGGAGTCTGTGGGGCATCCCTGTAAGTCATTCACTGTTGCTACGTCTAGGCTCTTAACTATTCAAATATGGTGGTGTCAGACCTCTCATGTGTACAAATATTTGCAGGTTGTCCACATTTCTGCCTCATATTTTGGTCAATATCTCATGCACAGCTTTTTCTGGCAAATCAATCTGGGCTCAAGTCAGAATATAGTGACAAACATTCAAGTTTCAAACGTCATACCCTTCCAAACATCCCACAAAATGCAGACCCTGTTACTCTCTGAACTGTCTGCGTTTGTTGTAACATTATTTGTAATGTGTCCCTGGTTTTGGGCCTTTCCTCCACATGTTTTATTACTTGGTCCGGATGAGTTCCTGTAAGAGGTTGTGGGGTATGGGCAGTGATTATCCTGCTGTGAGTATGTGTGTGGCTTGCAAGGTGCTACAGTGACATTATTACCTACTAGCTACCAACCAGCATGGCTGTTTCTCTTCACACACTACTATTATGGCAATCCACTAGTTTTGACAGTAATTCTAAATGACATGCTTTGTGTACTACACATCCTATATTCCCTTTACATTCATTCCTACTATTACATGATATATTTATTTTAGCACAATGTTCTTGTATAAGAGTCATGGCTTAGTGGTAAGTCATGCAGACTATTGTTTCCAAGGTCCTGGGTTCAGGACTGTCAGTGGGATTTTATTTTGCTTCTGAACTGACTACAGGACCTGTCAATCAAAGTGACTAAGGCACTTTTAAGCAGTTGTAACCGGGTTAGCGCTGGTTTGCGTGGAGCTCACGCATGTGTACTGGCATTTAGCTCCGTGTACACATGCGCACACCCGCTTATGACCGCTTAACAGTGCTTACTCTGGCGCACACCCGCGCTATTTTCTTTGAAAGAAATGAAAATGGGGAGACAGGAAATTGGTGAAAAAGGGGTCACAAAGAGGGTAAGACAGTAGGGAATCAAGTTTGGGTTTTGCAGGAGGGATGTAGGTAAGGCCCATAGCTGCCCATTCCTTCATCAGCAACAGCTGTGCATATGTTTGTAATTTGGTGTGACATTTGATACCTTCCACCCCTGAGAGAGGTGTAAGGACAACAGTAATACTTGTTGTACAGCCAATTGTAATTGATAGTTTCCATGTCTGGTAGACATATGTGCGGAATGGGCATCTATGTATGGGACGTATTTTTTTGTGGGTACAGAGTGCCCCCCCCTTTTTTTTCAGGTGAGAGTGGTATGTCAGGTGAGGGAAGTCGGTATAGCTGGGGAGGTAGGTTGGGTAGGTCAACAGACAAGACAAACAAGACGCATACAGGGGCGGTGTATGACACATGTGGGGGGGTTACACAATTGACGGGGACGGAGGTTTGGATATCCAGAGCCCATGAGCCCACAGATGGCAACAGTGGAACTGATATCCCCACCCATGGGCAGTTGCCACTGTTCCTTCACTGCCCAGGAAGGGGCTGTGCTGGGGGCTGTGTAGGCCGGGCAACAGGCATGCCCGTAAGTTGTGCCACCTGTGCCTCAAGCTGGCGTAGGGGCTCAAGAACAGAGTCCCGGATCTCCCTACGCACCACAGTCTGGACGCTATGGAGGGTGAGTGGTGGTTCTCCTCCAGCCATGCTTGCAGAGGGGGGACAAGCCCCATCCCCTGCAGTGCTCCCACTCGCAGGTGGCACAGGGCCACCGGAGGAGGGTCCAGACTGGGCACTAGTGCCAGGTGCACTTGCCAGCTGAGGTGGGAGAGGTGGGTCCGCTGGAACCCGCCTTCCCTGTCGTCCTATGTTTTGCATTATGTCATGACAGTTTGGGTTAGTAACATACAATACCATTCGCAATTAGTTGTAACAGCATGCATTAGTATTCCCATTAACCAAACACCCAGATATTCACACCATTGAACAGCGAGCATAACACATGCATAATTTGAACAGCAATACACAGTCCAACAACATGCAGGGTTGATTGATGGCAACAGGCCATCAGGTTTGGATGTATGAACAGGGCAGATGCATCAACGGACATGCAGATATTTAGGACCCATCAGGACAAATGTCCAGGGGTGTTAATTGTGATTGCACATACCATTTTCACGTGGAATGGATTATATGTGGTTATAGGGTGGGGTGAAGAAAATACTATTAACACCTTTGAATACCAATACATATGCTGTACATTTCTAATAGCTATAGATATATACACACTACTGTTCTAACTACAGTTTCCTATATGATAACTACTTCACTTTGGTGATAGGACTGTTACTGCTACATCAATATACATTTTATTGTTATTCATACACGTTCATATCTGGCTTTGTTCAGCGACATCATCCTGCTACATTTGCTTTATATAGCTATAGACAACTGTGGATGTTTGATATTTCAGACAATCATACTATCTGTATATTGCAGACTGAGAGCAACATATCCAGATTTTGGGATACACATTCCAGCTGCAGCAACACTTTGGACACATTTCACAGTTTGGTTCTACTTGTCACATTCATTTCATTCTGTACTGACTGCAGTATACTTTATACAGGGGTTATTACTACTTTATTGGTGGATTCATAACTCTTTCTCACACCCTCTCACTTGTTTTCATTTTACTATTCAGGATGGTACTTACTTCTAGGCTTTATTGACATGTTTTACCTGTAGTTATTACAATCCTTTCCAGCAGTCTCACTTCTGTCATGTTTCAGTATTTCAACAGGGATATATTTCACACATGTGAGTTGCTCATCTTCTGCAGCTGTACTTTTCAGCCTGCGGCAGGTTGTGCACTATGATATTATAGGTGGGGCATCTTTATTTCAGAATTTATTTCAGACATTTTCATTTTTCTGTTTGGATTTCAGACTGTAACACACTTTTGTAATCAAGCAATACTTGCAAACACTTTTACACTGTTACTTGCACATTTTATTACTTAGTGACTACACTGCACTCTTTTGCTAACTGTCATACTTTTGTATTTCTTTACAGTTACTGGGAGTGGATTACTGACCTGCCTGGTGGTGCAACCGCACCAGCCTATCGCCATAGGCTCGTCAGTTCGCAGAACGGACACCTGCAGCTGTAATATAAATGAAGTAATATTGGAATACACATCTCCATAATATCAGCTAATTTAATTTCTTACATACATAATTAAATGTAACTTACTCAGTAGTGGGGCGTTGGGCATTTGCCGGGCCTCCTGGATCCAAAGGTTCAATTGGTCCTGCTTGCATCTCTTAAGGTCCGCATGGTGGTGACAGACCTGCTCACCAGTCCTTGGAATCCCTGTGGCACTGGTAAGATCATGAGCCAACCGGTCCCACGCCTCAGCCCTATATGCTCCCCACAGGACCTGGCCCTGCATGAGTTGGGCCTCATGATTGTGGACTAGGAGCCAGACCATGTATTTGGACTCCTCAACGCCCCACCTCTGTGCTCGAAAGCAACTACCCTCACCTACACCTGACATTCTGGCTGCAAGTCAGTTCTACAATTGTTTATGCTGTGTATTCCCGCCTATGGGGCTTATATATGCCGTTTTTCCCGCACTTATCTGTGATTGGCCATTTTGGAATTGTATCCACTTCACAAAACCTGCTTTGTCATGCTCCACTTTCTATTCATTCATATATATTTGCTATTACTGCATTTCTGAGTACAGCTGTTGTAGCTTAGTTGTTCAGTACCTTGACTATGGTGCCTGGTATCCTGGGTTTGAACCTGGCCACTCCTTTTTATATTTCATGACTGTCTAGACAGGCTAGGGAGTGTGTCTGTGTAAAGGCAGTTTTGTTATAACTTGCTCAACGTTGCCCGCCGGTTAGCTTGTTAGCGCGGTGCGCAGCTCCGCGCAAACGGGGTGTGCTGGCTTATGCCTCATTTGGCTGTCAGCACGCATAGTACGCTCAGCTCAGCAAGAGGCACACAGTTTGCATGTGTTAAACCACTGTTCAGCTATGGGTACTCATTTTGCACCTATTAAACCAATGCTCACCTACAGGCAGATGCACTCACCTTGTTAAACTGTAGCTCAGCTATAGGCACATCTGGCATTTTTTTATTGTTTTGTTACCTCATATTTCTTCCAAATAAATGGACTATTTCATTACATTTTACATAAAATGTGATTTTATATGTGTACATGTTTGTCAGGGACTTGTTTTGTGCTTATTTTGCTAAAAATAAAAGCTGGTGGTGTGGGGGCTCAAACCATGAATGCCTGCTCTTCAGCTGACATCTCTACTGCTACGCTATTGCTTTTTGGTTTACTTTGCATATTTAATTCTTATATGCTTTCCCACTGACTGCTAACTGTAGCTGCGCTACGGGCAAGCCCGTGCAAACGAGCGCACTCACGGGCAAACATCTTTACAATTTAAAAAAAATATATAACATGTTTATTTTTATATTTTCTGTTCATAGTCTGTGGGGGCGTGTGTTGTGTTGTGTTTATTCACATTTCTGTGGACTCTGTCGTGGGTGTTTACTTTGGGCACTTTTACTCTTCTGGGGGCGTGTCCGCTTGCAGGGCTCGGCCTACGGACACGCCCCCTACTGTCTTACATGGACCGTGTTAGACTTAGGTGTGATTCAGCATGCTCTCATGAATATGCAGAGCATGCTGACATCACTCCATTTAACTGCAGCCTCCCTGTAAGAGTTATAACTCTTACACGGAGGCTTCGTGAATCCTGCCCCTTATCAATTCCTGTGGGGTAACGCCATAGTCAGAGCCCTTTCGGTATTTGTTCCCTCCGTTTACATTCACATAGGTAGCTATTCTCCAATTGCAACTTTCGGTAATCTTTACTGAGAGTTTCAAACAAAATAAATTGTTTATCAAGTGAACAATTCGTGTCAGTGCTGTTCAATGGTGCCGAACGCCATTCGTGATCCCCTTCAAGCCATTGACTTAGGGATCTGCGTTCATTACCGGAAGTGCTACCCGTGGAAGTGCTCGGGTTAACTGAAGTCCATTCCTCATCTCTAACCGGAAAAGTAGAGTTCGTAGGTTGGCAACGTTGGGCTGGTGTAATACCAAACATGCTGGTATCATCCTCTACGAAGTTGGGGCTTATAGCATGAGTATTCGAGCCCTGTAAATTACTTTTTGTTTGCACACTGTCCTTACGTTGACTCAGCTTTTCCACAAGCTGAACAAGATTAGCGACTGTAATGTTGAGGGTATTAAGTGAGGTTGCCAAAGAATTAATTGTGGGTGGATCCACTCCATCTACTCCTTCCATGTTCCACTTAAAACACCACGTAATCGTAGAAACGCACAAACCTTTAAAACATCACCAGAAGGAATAAACCAGAATCCACAACATATACTTTAGCGCTTTCGTTTTTTAATAAAAACTTCTTCAGAATGAAGTACATCATAGCTGACCCTCCTTTTATACACAAGTCTTTTACTCCAATGACTTACAATTTGTTAATTAATCAATTAATGACATCATAGTAATCAAATTTAAAAATATGTGAGTACAAAACAAACCAACGTCCATAAGATATTCTTTCACCATATAAATACAACTCCAAGATTGGCCACCAATTACATCATATGTTTATAAAATGTGTGTGTATTCACAGTTATAAATAACCTTCTGCTTTTAGTCTTAGTATCGCACTGATGGAAATGTTACTGTTCAAACCTGGTTCTTGTGTTGCATTGGTCCTCAACTGCCACCTAAGTTCCTTAGCTTCTAGGTAGTCATTGAGGGGTCCACCTCTTTCACCTAGCGAAACTTGTTCTATAATGCAAAATTTAAAATAATGTCCTTCGTTGTTTTTAATATGCAAAGCCATGTGCGTTTCTACAATTACGTGGTGTTTTAAGTGGAACATGGAAGGAGTAGATGGAGTGGATCCACCCACAGTTAATTCTTTGGCAATCTCGCTTAATACCCTCAACATTACAGTCACTAATCTTGTTCAGCTTGTGGAAAAGCTGAGTCAACATAAGGACAGTGTGCAAACAAAAAGTAATTTACAGGGCTTGAATACTCATGCTATAAGCCCCAACTTCGTAGAGGATGATTCCAGCATGTTTGGTATTACACCAGCCCAACGTTGCCAACCTACGAACTCTACTTTTCCGGTTAGAGATGAGGAATGGACTTCAGTTAACCCGAGCACTTCCACGGGTAGCGCTTCCGATAATGAACGCAGATCCCTAAGTCAATGGCTTGAAGGGGATCGCGAATGGCGTTCGGCACCATTGAACAGCATTGCTGAATTGAAATACAAAAAAAGAGGGGAAGCTCAAAAGAGATGAAAATGAGTACACACAACATAGAGCATACCCGCCCCCACCTAGAAGTCAATTCAAGGCAAAACATTATTATGACAATAGTGGTAATAATAATATAGAATTTAATGAAGAAGGGCAGATTACCCCTGACCCTTTAGAATTCCCCCCTCTGAGGAGCTCAGAGCGACTAAGGAACCAGAGAGGGGGTTTGAATCATTACAACTACAATCACAGGCGGAGAGGGAGAACATATTAATGCATGATTTAGATGTGTTTGATGTGGTGTATGACTTTAATTTTGAAAACAGTTCTGTTCAAATTGTTTGTAACAAAAGTGATGATTTTAAGGTGTATAACTACAGTGATATTACATTTGACAACGACATTGCAGATGTATTTGACAAAGGTTTATCCTTTGTCCCAAGTAATAGAGCTTCATTAGATGACATCCTAATTGATTTAAAGTTATACACAAGAAAACTGAACTTTCAGTTTTGTTTCAAAGGTAGTCCACAAGAGAGTAGTAACACACATTTGAATAAAAGGCCAAGTGTATTTAATCCACCCCTTTGTCCTGTGATACAGACGTTTGAACAACTATGTGAATATGTGTTAAATAAAATTAAGAATTCAATACACAGGAGGTTCAAATTCAAAAGTTTACTAGTGTACACCAGGAGGCAAAAAAACATACAAGTACAGAATTTTGTCTGACATGAAACAGGAAGCACACAATTTTATATAGGTTTAACATTCAAGCTATGCCCACCTTACTGACGTGATATGTCACAGGGCATCTACATCACTTTAGCTTACAAGCCTCTATTCTTTTAATCTGCTGATGCAGTATATTTTAAAAAACTTTTCCTCTAGATACAATACGGCCTTGCTATCCAGCTGGTCAGTCATAATGTCTTTCTGTAAAGTTACTTGTTCAAGGTTTCATATCAGTTCGAATACAATAGCAGCTTTCAGTCTTTTAATGCATGTCTTTGTTCTCTGTTATACTTTCTCACACAGCTGCGTGCTATCTAAGTAACACATATACAAGGCCAGATCATTCCAACAGGAAAGAGCAGAAGATTTCATTATTTCACACATTTAATTTCCTGACCCAGCAGATAATCACTTGTGAAAAGCATAAACATTAAAACTTGCTAAGCTAGCATTCTGTCAGGGTCAGAGATCAGCTTTGCTTCAAGCCACACTGCAGTTTCAAAACTACTTCACATTTAGACATGAATTAATTTTACTACTATATGATTAATAGAATAAAATGCATTATATACTACTTTGCTTATAATCTAGCATTTCTCATGTATTCAAATACACATTTTTCTAACATCCCCCCCATTAATACTTTTTATTCTATTTTGAAGTATGCATAGTGTCATTTCATCTCCTAGCCTTTTCCACTCAGGATTTTCAGCTAGGTGAGTCATTTAATCTATTCTTCAGGAAAAGCGTCATCTGAAATCAATCTTTCAATTTCAATATCTTGGTATAAAGTTTCAGTAACAGATACATCAACAAAATCTTTGATTAATCTTTTCATGCAGGGAATTCCACAGCAAACACATGCTCCTATTAGGAGTATACCCACACAAATGGCAATTAGAATATTCATTAGGATGGAACCCCACCCCCCAAATAGATTCTGGAAAAAGTCCATCAGTGGGTTTGGGCCTGGTTCAGTCATGGCTGATACTTGCTGAATTACCTCTAGGTGGTTATCTATCTCATGACGATTGTCAGGAATAAAAGCACAGCATTCTTCTTTGATAAGCGCACACGTACCACCTCTCACCGCTAGGGTGAAGTCAAGAGCCATCCGATTTTGTAGCACAACAGTTCTCATTGCATTCAGTTCATCAGTCACCAATACTAGGGCAGAAAAAGTTGCATTACTCATTACTTCAAGAAGTTTTGACAACTTCCTCAGCTCCCAGATCGATTTGACTGCTCTATAGGCTGGGAATATTCCTGCCCAGGATATAACACTGTCACTCAAGTCCATATGAGTCAATTCACTTTTGTCTTTTACTGAATTATGGTCTTTCCAACCAGCTTCAATCTTACCAACTGGATTCACAGGTTTCTTAACTGGACCTTCGGATTTTCGAGCTGTTTCTCTTACGTTTCGTATCTTACCCAAAGGTAATTCTGCAGTATGTCTTATTGCCGGAACCAAGTAAACCAAAAAACAACTGCCGGACCAATTCTCAGGTAACCATTTATATGCCTTTTTCCCACAAATAAAATAACAGTTTTCTACTTTAACACTAATACGCATCAGCCCTGCATGAAACATTTTCTGATCTATAACTGACAATTGTTTAAACAAAACTGGATTTTTTAATGTCACTTATAGTTGTTTTCAATGAGTTTAAATACGAGTCATAATTAGTATTACAAAAAGTATTGCCATTGCTATTCTTAATATAACATTGGTAAGATATGGTTATATTACAATTGCTCCAGCCCACCTGGAGAGTGTCATTTTTGTAGAAACATACAACTCCTTTTTGTGTGACAGGTAAAAATAAAGCTATTTTGTCCTGTGATCTCACAGTTCCTGTGTCGAAAAGTAAATTCTCCCAAGTCTCATTTATCCCCAAAGGGACAGCGGACATTATCAGTCCTCCATATGCTGTTGGTATAGCTGTACAAACCCAGCAATTTGAAATGTTCATAGTCTCTGCATACACACATTCCATGGCTAGGTATGTGTTAAAATTTGGATGCCAGTCTATAGATGTTTCATCATGCCTTCCCACTTTCACTTGTGTGGTTGTGTGCAGGATAAACCACAGCAAGAGGAAAATTGTCACAATTACAGTTAATAAATGTACACACAACAAAATGATTATGCAACATCTCTGGGGTTAATCTAAACTTCTATTCACTTTGTTTTTGGCCATCTCGGTCTGGTTGTGTATCAGTCACAAAGTTTTTATCAAGTTGAAAGTTCTTTACCAGTTTACAATGCATCAAATGAACCCAGGACGTCCTCTCAGCCACTCTAACTGCAGTAGGCATTGCCAACAGAACCTGGTATGGTCCCTCCCACTTTGGACTCGCCCAATTCTTCCTTTTCGTCACTTTCACCCAAACGTATGTCCCAGGAACCACGACTGCTTCCACCAGTCTGGTCTGTTCCTTATCTGAAAAAGAGTTAAAATGCAAAACAGATTTATTTGTTAACAGTTTCCTCATATAACTAGCTAATGAACTGTCAGCCTCTTGCTCTGCAGGCATGAGAGCTTTCCACTGAGGCACATAATATGCTCTCCCAAAAACCATTTCAAAGGGAGTCAAACCCTTTACATTTGGAACTGTTCTCATACTCAGCAGTGCTAAAGGCAGACAGTATATCCAATTCTTTTGGGTCTCCTCTACTAGCTTCCTAAGTTTATTCTTTAGGGTACCATTGTACCTTTCCACCAGTCCTGCTGACTGTGGGTGGTAAGCACAATGGTTCTTCAAGGAGATACCAAAAAATCTCCCAAGCTGGTGAATCATTTGATTCACAAAATGTGTGCCATTGTCACTATAAATCCTTTCTGGAATGCCAAATCTAGGGATTACTTCTTTTATCAGGGCTTTTGCCACTGTTGCTGCATCCGGGCTTTTAGTTGGAAAAGCTTCTACCCATTTAAAAAACATGTCTACAATAACTAAACAAAACTTTTTCCCTTCACATTTATTCAATTCTATGAAATCCATACAAATAGTATGGAACGGGTATGGTGGTATAGGAAAACTTCCTTGCTTGGTTTTAAATGCCCCTTGTGCATGATGCTTGTTACAAGTATGACAAGCTGCACAAAATTTTTTTGTGTAATTTGTGTATCCATATGTTTGGAATATTTGATCCACTAACTGTACCATCCCCCCTGTTGAGACATGGCACTGCCCATGGCTCAACAAAGCTGCATATCTAAATAAATTAGACGGCAATATTGGTTTTCTTTCTTTGGAAATGTACAGTCCATTCTCAAGAATTGCACCTCGTTTTACCCATTTTTGTTTTTCTGCTCTTGTAGTAAGCATCTGCATTGTTTTTAACATGTCTAAATCTAAAATCTCTGAGGGTTGTAATTCCTCATTTAAAAGTAAAGTTTCTGAGTCTGAGGCTGCTTGCTTTGCAGCTGCATCAGCTCGTGCATTGTCTTTCAAAATCTTATCCTTCTGTTTTGTATGAGCTGCACATTTACAAATAGCTACTTTGGTAGGTAACTGAATAGATTATAATAACTCCAAAATAAATTGCGCGTGATTAATAGGTTTTCCACTGGATGTTATCATTCCTCTATTTTTCCATTGTTGTGCAAATACATGTACTGTAGAAAAAGCATACTGACTATCAGTATATATGTTCACACTTTTATTTTTTTCTAAAGTACATGCCCTTGTCAAAGTTATCAATTCTGCTGCTTGTGCAGATAAGTTGTGTGGTAAGGATTGAGCTTCTAAAATTTCAGTGTCTGTAACTACTGCATACCCCACCAGATTCTTCCCTGTAGGACCCCTTCTGCATGAGCCGTCCACATAATATGTCACCTCGGCATTATCCAAGGGCATATCTGTAAGATCTTGTCTAGGTAAAGCTAACTGTTCAATTTCCTGCAGGCAGCTGTGTGGTGTGCCCTCCGCAGGAGTTGGAAGTAATGTCGATGGATTCAATGTCGTACATCGTTCAATTGTCATATGAGGTTGGCTCAGCAGTATAGTCATAAATGAAATATGTCTAGCAGGAGAAAGGTATGCTACTTTCTCTTGCAGTAAAATTACTGCAACTGCATAAGGCACTCTCAATGTGAGAGGGTGGAATAACACCACTGAGGCCAAAGCCTGTACTTCCATTGCGGCTGCAACTACTGCTTGTACACAGTGATGCAAAGATCGCGCCACTGGGTCTAACTGTGATGAATAGTAGGCTATGGGGCGTTGCTTGTCCCCATGTTGTTGCGTCAATACTGACGTCATATATCCTTGCTTACAATCTACAGTCTGAAAGAACCGTTTGTGATAATTTGGAAGTCCTAAAACTAATGAAGAAGCTATTAACTACTTCAACCTGCAGAAAGCCGTTTCTGCTTCAGTTGTCCATTGTAAAATGTCTTGTGCTGCCATTGGTGTCTTATATATCAAGTCAGTCAGTGGAGCAGATTCCAAAACATAATTTGGTATCCAGCTCCGACAAAAATTAGTTGTACCTAAGAAAGACATCATTTCTTTCTTGGTTGTTGGTTTGGGTGCTTGCAAAATCCCTGTTTTTCTTTCCTCATCTAGTATTCTACCTTCATTGGATATTACATATCCTAGGTATCTAACTTGTTTTCGCCAAAGTTGTAACTTACTTTTGTTTACTTTGTGTCCTTGTGTTGCTAAAAATTTCAATAATGCTACAGTATCCTCCCTGCACTGTTGCTGGGTGGGTGCTGCTAGCAAGATGTCATCTACATAAAGTAGAATTTGACTACCTCCCGGTGGGGTAAATCCTGCCAGGTTGCTAGCCATTTCTTGTGCAAATATTGTTGGGCTCTCACAATATCCCTGTGGTAGTCGAGTATGCGTATACCTCTTACCCTGAAATGTAAATGCAAACCAATATTGACTATCAGGATGTATAGGTATTGAAAAGAAAGCATTGCTAATATCTACCACAGAGAAATACTTCTGCTGCGGTTCTAAATCATTTAACAAAGTATGTGGATCTGGCACCGTGGGTGCTCTAGGTATTACTGCACTATTTACAGCTTGTAAATCTTGTACCATCCTCCATTTCCCATTTGCTTTTTTAACAGGAAATAGGGGTGTATTACATGGTGAATCAGGAGATTCTACCAGTACTCCTTCTTTGAGTAATGCTGCTATTATAGGCTTAATTCCTATTTCTGCATCCTTTCTCAAAGGGTATTGTCTTTTCTGTGGTCTGAAAGCTGACTTTGGGGTAATTGTAACTGGTCCTGCTGTTCGAATAAGTCCTACATCTGACTTGCCTGTTGACCAGAGAGTTGTTGGAATTTCACATGTCTTTTCTTCTTCTTCTAATAAGAATGCTAATCAGCTGTCCTCGCTAGATTGCAAGTGTACAGCTGGATGTGTCTGTGTCAACCAATTCAGTTTTTGTTTTTGTATCCCTTGTTCTGACAGTTCTAAATCAGTCTGTTTCTCCCATCTTGTTACTTTTTCTCCTAAATCTGCCCATTTAACACCTTTGTTCTTTGTCAAGCTGACATGTGGCAACCAATTTGATCTATACAATGCAAGGAATTCTTGAGGTAATGAACAGCTAACTACACTGTTCCCCTCAGCATCCCAGTACAAAGTACGCAAAACCAATCTAGTTGCACGATTTCTAAACAATTCTTGCTCTTATTCTCTATCAGGTCCTGGTGTAGTACAGTAGTATAGAGTACAGTGTAACAAATGCTGTCGATCAGTGTCAAAGGAGGGGGCTTTACTGATGGCTATGTTTATCAGTTCCTCGGTTACTGCCCCTGGACCAGTCGTGACTAGGTCCTGGCAGTACCAGTAAAAAGTTTCACCCTCCGGTCGCACTACAAAGGTATCCATTTGTCTCTGTGCCTCCATACCGTGTACAGTTGGAACTACTGCTATGCCAAATATCTGCATAAGGTCCCTGCCCAATAGGTTTACTGGACACTTTGCAGAAACAACTATTTTACTTCTCTGGGTCATACCTGAAACAGGGTCAGTTATTGCTATATCATGGGAAAGTGGTTCCCTGTATAGCTGTCCATTTGCGGCTTTTACTAGTATATAATCAGGTGATTCGGATTGTTCTGGTAACTTGGAGGGGTGTATCAAAGTCCGTGATGCTCCTGAGTCACACAGGAATTTGACTACCCTTCCCTCCACCAGAAGTGTAACTTCCTGTTTCGTATCTGCCAAGTAGAGCTCTAAGCTCAATAATGCTAAGTCCAAAATTTCACTTTCTTCATCCTCCATATCTACTTGCACTTCCTCTACTCCCTCTATCACATTTACATTTGTTTTCTGTTGATTAAGTTTTCCTGATGATTTCTGACTTTTATTTGATGTATCCTCACTATCATATAGTCAGTCTTCATCTCCCTTATCTTCTGTAATTACCTTTTTGTTTTGCCTACAATCCCTTGCTAGATGTCCTTTTTTCCCGCACTTGAAGCATTCACCTTTCTTTTTTTTCTCTTCAAAGTCTTCTGATCGTTTGTCAGACTGTTTGTTTCCCTGGGCATTCTTCTTACCCTTTTTACCTGACTGTAATACAAATACTTCAGCTCCGTCTTGCTGATACTTGTTAACCTCTGCTATCTCTGAAAAAACAAAAAAACAAAAAAAAAAAATCTTGCTTTTTTCCCACTTTTCTGAGATTTAAAAAAGTTCCATTATAGGCTTGCTGTTCTTAAACTGTTTGTAAGTTTCTGTGAGGCCATTTTTTGCTTGGGCTAAAGGAAAGTTTCTCTGTTGATCAGTGGCAGTGAAAAACATTGAGCAGCCTGCCTGCCCCTGTGAGAGTGGTTACTGACTTGAAACTGTAGTTTTATTGGCCATTCTGGGTCAATTCCAAAACTCCTTCATCTTCCTCTCTTAAAACCTGGTTGCCTCGTGATTTTGGCATCTTTTCAGGCTTGTTGGCTGTTGGTGAAGCACCCACCAAGAGGAGAAAACGCTGAGAGAAGAAAGGAGCCACTTTTGAGACTTTAAGTATTTTTCCTCTGTTTATTTGCTAAGTTTTTCTGCATAGCCACCTATTTTGAGCATTTTCTGGCTTGTTAAATTTGATTTCTGCATTAGTAACTGTATTTAGAGCACAACCTAGAGCTGTTTACTGAATTTCCTGTTTGCACTTATTTTTAAAATAGTTTTTTTTCTCAGAACTTGCATTTTATCTGTCTTTGGCCTAGCACTCTTGTGTGGGGTCATTTACTGCACTGTTATAACTTGCTGGTACTTGTTAACCTCTGCTATCTCTGAAAAAACAAAAAAAAAAAATCTTGCTTTTTTCCCACTTTTCTGAGATTTAAAAAAGTTCAGTTACAGGCTTGCTGTTCTTCAACTGTTTGTAAGTTTCTGTGAGGCCATTTTTTGCTTGGGCTAAAGGAAAGTCTCTCTGTTGATCAGTGGCAGTGAAAAACATTGAGCAGCCTGCCTGCCCCTGTGGGAGTGGTTGCTGACTTGAAACTGTAGTTTTATTGGCCATTCTGGGTCAATTCCAAAACTCCTTCATCTTCCTCTCTTAAAACCCTCTTTTGCTCGGTTTTGTGTCTTTTTGAGCATAGCGCAACAGCGGGCAGCGCCGCCTAATTGGGTTTAAACTATTCCTGGCTCCACAAAGTCTGCTCTTCACTTTTTCCCTTAGAACTGCTCTATCTCTCAATTTAAACACCATAGTCTCATTCTAAGGCCCTTCACTGGTCCAATTAAGTAATCCTACAAGTTAGCACTATTAAACCATAAGCACTACTTGCTCTTATACTCTCTACGATTACCCTGTCCTCTATTGGTCCATCTTAAATTCAGTTTCCCTATTACTCTAGCATGTCCAAAGGTCAGTCAATGGTTTCCTCTCCAGTCCAGCTGGTGAATCAGGGAATTTTGAGGCAATGTTACAACTGTCTCATGTACATGGACAACCCTCTCCTCCTCCAAACAAGTTCAAATATATGTGAGAGATGCAACTATCTAGCCAAACTGGAGGCTGAGCTCTCTCATCTCAAAACTGGTGTAACCAGTCAGGAGGAGAAGGTAACCTCACACAACACAATTCCAGTATCACATAGTCCCACCACATCAGCGAACCAAACACATAAATACACAAAAACATACTCGGAGGCTCTAAATAAAAATCTACCTAAGCAACAGAGACCTCCAAAGCAGACATCCAAGCAAACGCTACCTCAAAACAAAACACACACAACACATAACCCACAAAGTCAGTGTGCCAAGCAGCCACAGCCCTTAAGGCTGAATAACACACCTGATACTCCTGTTATAGGTGACTCTATTGTCAGACACACTGACGTCTCGCTCACCAGGCTGAATAAAGAGAAGGTCACAGTGAGCTGCCTGTCGGGTGCTAGGATCCGACACATAACGCAAGCACTCAGGTCACTCCAAAGCAAATACAAATATGACTCAGTCATTGTACATGCTGGTGTGAATGACCTGAGATGTAACTCCCTGGACTACATGAAAAGAGAAATAGAGGAGCTCTCTGATCATGTAGACCAGGCTGGTATGACCCTGACCTTGAGCAGCATCTTACCCTCACCTAGAATGATGCCACAGTACAAAGACAAAATGATCGATTTTAACAATTGGCTAAAATTTTGGTGTCATTCAAAGGGGATCCAGTGTCTGTCAGCCTGGGATGACATGCTTGACAAGCCACATTGCTTCGCTAGGGACGGCTTGCACCTGTCACCACTGGGCTTTCAGATATTGGCAAAGGCTCTTGCCACCCCCATAGTGCCTTTTTTAGGCAAGGCTCAAAAGTCAAACCCACCCCCATAGACAGCACAAGGAACAAGAAACTAAGGGTAATGCTGCTAAACGCCAGAAGTCTTAACCTCAAGATGCATGCACTCGAAGCTCTCCTCGGTATGGAGAACATCGATATCTGTGCAGTGACATAAACCTGGTTCAAGGCTCCAGAGAGCACCCCAGCACTACCAGGCTATACCTCATATCATGCTTTTCGGCCCTAAAACCCGGACCGAACCACAAAAGGAGGGGGAGTTTCCATATTTAACAAGGATATCCACACCTCCAGGTTAGTGGCATTGCACGAAGTATCGGAGACCATCCATGTGCAACTAACAGTGGGCAAGACTGCTTTTCAGTTTATAGCATCCTACAGACCACCTTCTCAAAGTCAGGAATCCCATTCGGCTTTCCTAAAAACATTGGAGAACATGAAGATCTCTCTGAACACCATTATATTGGGCGACTTCAACTACCCAAACATTGACTGAAAGCACTACTCAAGCCTCAGCACCTTAGCCCAAAGATTCCTGGAAATTATAAATTCAAATGCTATGGAACAACTAGTCACCACTCCCACAAGAAAGGACAACATACTAGACATGATCATTACCAACATGGGGACTCTATGCTCCACACCAGAATATATCCCTCATTGGTAAGATCAGACCATAAATTAATTTCACTGGATGTCCACATCCTGACCCCACCCCCAGCCCAGAAAACCACAGTGAAAAACTTCTCAAAAGCAAACTTCTCACTTCTCAAAACCGAAGTGGAATCCTTCAAGGCCCCAGGGCCAGTGGAAACTACAGCCCAAACTGCAGAATCCTATATAAATGCATTCTACGGACATCTCCAGGAATGCATGGATCATGCTATCCCAAACAAAACTAAGACCCAATCATCCAAAGGCAGGTGTCCAGTCTGGTGGACCCCTGCCATAAATAAACTGTACAACAGAAGGAGGAAGCTACTACATGATAGAGCAAAATCCCTAATAGGGAAGGCATCTCTGATCAGTACTAGCAAAAAATTACGATCCCTCATAAAATCCTCCAAGGCCAGCTTCGAGAGAAAAATTGCACAGGACACCAGAGACAATCATAAGGCTTTTTTCAGTTATGTTAGAAACCTGGGATGCAACCCCCAGACTTGTTCTGAGTTGATTCTAAACGACAAAAAATACACTGAACCCACAGACATTGCCAATATCCTGGCAGACAGGTTCAGTGCAAACTTCTCCACCCCCCCCCCAAAAGAGCAAATATCTATCCCGGCAGAGGGCTGCCTCCCAAACATCTCAGATGCTCAGGTGAAGGCTGCCCTCTCCAAAGCAAAAAACACTGCTTCCATGGGACCAGATGGCGTCCCAGGTTGCGTCCTACATGAACTACAAGAGGAACTAATCCCTCAAATAAAACAGCTAAACAATCTCAGCCTCACTACAGGATATGTGCCCACAGAATGGCGTACAGCAACAGTGGTCCCACTCCACAAAGGTGGAGCCTCTATGGACCCTGAAAACTATCACCCCATAAGCCTGACTAGCTTAGTCTGCAAGGCCATGGAGAGGATCATCATGGAGCTCATAAACAAAGACATTGGGGACCTACAGACACTAGATCCTACCCAGTTTGGCTTTGTCAAGGGCAGATCCTGCCTTTTGAACCTGGTTGACTTCTTTGAAGCAGTCACCAAAGCCATAGATGAAGGGAAGGTAGTCCACACAGCCTATCTGGACCTTGCAAAGGCATTTGACACAATACCCCACTCGAGCATCATAGATAAGCTATCCAGCTTAAATATAAACTCCTATGTCACAAGATGGGTCGCAAACTGGCTCAAAGACAGAACCCACAGAGTGAGAGTTGCTAGAGCCATGTCAGACTTGAAACCAGTCACAAGTGGCATCCCACAGGGTTCTGTCCCGGGACCACTCTTGTTCGGTATATACTTTTCCGAGGTACAGGCAAACGTGGGAGGACTATGGCTCACCAAGTTCGCAGACGACTGCAAACTGGGCGCCATAATCAACTCTCCAGCTGACACAAACATCCTTCAAAAAGGTCTCACAGAGACAGATAACTGGTGCCAGCGCCATGGTTTAAAGCTAAATGCCAAAAAATGTATAGTCATACCCTTTGGCAAAAACAATGTGCCCACAAATTACCACATCGGCGGAAACCCATTAAGTACAGAGAAAGTTATTAGGGACCTGGGGACCCAAGTTGATAGCAATCTCTCCTTTGAAAACCACATTGCCAAAGTGGTTAGAAAGACCTTCTACATAGCCCACCTCATCACAAAGGGTTTCACATCTAGATCAAGAGAGGTAATCATGCCCCTTTATTCATCCCTCATCAGGCCCATCATAGAATACAATGCCCCTTTTGGGATGTACTTTACCCGACACCTGCAGCAATTAGAAAGACCCCAAAAATATCTCACCAAAAGGATCAAGGGTCTCAAACAGATGCCATATGCTGCTCGGTTAAAAAACTCCAGCTCTACTCAGTTGCATACCGCCTACTTCGAGGCAATCTATGCCTGACATACAAAGCTATGTCAAATCCAGAATTAAATGACATGCTCCACCTCAGTAAATCTAAATCCCTTAGAGCCACACGCTCGAGGGACTTGAACCTCAGCACAGAAATAAATAGAACTTGCTGGAGTGACAGGTTCATAACCCAGAGGCTCCCTTCGCTCTGGAATAGAATTCCAGTTCATGTGAGGCAGAGCACCTCACTGAATCTCTTCAAGAAGAATCTCGATAAGTGGATGGGGGATCGTAGGTTTGTCCCAGGGATTACTCCCGTGCCACTATTAGACAGAGGCACAGTAAACTAAACCTTAAAAAGGGCACAGTATACTCAATTCAAGGGGTGGCGTAAGCCATACAGAATCGGGCTAGGCTTAAAATTGCCCCAGCGTAGATAGCCTAGTATGAACCTATGAACCTATGAACCTATGAGCACTGAAGACTTGTGCCTTCTTTTTCTTTTTACTATTAAAATGTCTCTCAGCATGTCTAGCGTATTCGAGTAAGGCTTGTAGCCTCCCTGTTCGATGATCTATCATATGCTTCGTAATGAAGCTACTAATAGGTGCAATGCAACCTTTCAAAAATGCATTTTTTAATTGTTGTTCATACGGGGAATCATTCATTTGGTTCTCAGGAACCGACATACCGCTATGATTATTAAAACATTCTAATAATCTAGCATAATATCCATCTATTGTCTCATTTTCCTGTTGTATGCATTGATTAATGCAAGTCCAGTCTTCTCTGGGTTTCCATTTCTCAGAGATTCGGTCTGTCAGACCTTTCACTCTGTTGTCTAACTCTGCGTCACTATGTGGGAGTGGTCTAAGCTCTGCATTACGAGGATTCCAGGTGCCACAAATCATATGCCAATCTGGACCTATAATTTGTCTTACTACTTTTTCTACTTCTTCCCCATTCAAGTGGTAACTTAACCTCATGCCTTGTAAATCTTCTAAAAATTTCGTAAAATTAACTTTTGGATGGGGGATTCCCTCAGTAGCCTTCCGGATGTCTTCCAGTGTCCATGGTCTATATACTAAGAGTGTTGGATCCTGCCCTTCCTGTCCTGCCTGAGGATTTGGAACTTCTATAAGTGGGCATATTTCTTCCTCACTCTCATCCTGTAGATTTATCTCTATTTGGTATGATTCTGTCTCCCTATGTGTTTTACGTGTTCGGGACCTAGTCTCAATAGGATCTCTAACAAATGGTTGTGGTCTTCCTGAAACTTCAGGATAATGCGGAGGTGGACCAGCCTGTCCACTCGCTTCATATCCTGAAAAGGGTAAGGGAGGGGGTAAGTTAGGAGGAGGAGGAGCTGTCGCTATTACCAAGTTATTATCCTCTTTGTCTAAAAATAATGTTTTTGAATTTTTAAGCTTCTGTTCTCTACGATTTGCTTCCTCAATCCACCTGTATGCTTGAGGTATGCCTAGTTGGCGTTGCTTTTTTGCCTGACCTCCTGCATCAGATTTAAGCTGTTTAAGGAGTTTAACTAGTGAAGGTTTATCTAGTTTACCATCAAATTCATATTTATTAACCCATTTCGTATAATACCTAACATTATCAGAACGTTGTAATTGCATGTATTTTGCGTCTTCGGTTAGGGGCGGATCTCGCGAGGTTTTAGTGCACTTATTACCCATGTCAAAGAAAATGTTATGTAACCCTTTTTTTATCATGTGATATCAAGTTCTTAGTTCCTGTTCACAGTTTATCTAGAATAACTGTCTACCTTATTCTGTTACCCTGATCTATGACCAAATATACAGTACTTCCTTTTGTCCCTGATCTGCAAAACAAATCTTGACAACAATATACTGTAACCTAGTCCCTGATCTAAAACAGAAAAAAAAGCAAATTCTTCCTACCTGAGCCTCCGGTATTGAAAACCATTCAAGTTCCGCTTTTCGGCCACAGATCAGAAAGTGACCAGCCTCTTTACACACGACAATTCAGTCGGAGGTCTTTTCACTCAAGAAGAACCATTTTGGTAACTTATCTTGCGCAGTATTCAACCACCGTTATGCTCTGATCTGCAGCTTACTAAGGGAATTCCGTCTTGCGAAGGACCAAACTGTTAAATAAAATTAAGAATTCAATACACAGGTGGTTCAGATTCAAAAGTTTACTAGTGTACACCAGGAGGCAAAAAAACATACAAGTACAGAATTTTGTCTGACATGAAACAGGAAGCACACAATTTTATATAGGTTTAACATTCAAGCTATGCCCACCTTACTGACGTGATATGTCACAGGGCATCTACATCACTTTAGCTTACAAGCCTCTATTCTTTTAATCTGCTGATGCAGTATATTTTAAAAAACTTTTCCTCTAGATACAATACGGCCTTGCTATCCAGTTGGTCAGTCATAATGTCTTTCTGTAAAGTTACTTGTTCAAGGTTTCATATCAGTTCGAATACAATAGCATCTTCAGTCTTTTAATGCATGTCTTTGTTCTCTGTTATACTTTCTCACACAGCTGCGTGCTATCTAAGTAACATATATACAAGGCCAGATCATTCCAACAGGAAAGAGCAGAAGATTTCATTATTTCACACATTTAATTTCCTGACCCAGCAGATAATCACTTGTGAAAAGCATAAACATTAAAACTTGCTAAGCTAGCATTCTGTCAGGGTCAGAGATCAGCTTTTGCTTCAAGCCACACTGCAGTTTCAAAACTACTTCACATTTAGACATGAATTAATTTTACTACTATATGATTAATAGAATAAAATGCATTATATACTACTTTGCTTTTAAACTTTCATTTCTCATGTATTCAAATACACATTTTTCTAACAATATGACATCAGGGAGAAATTTAAAAACAAAACGAACAACACTTATGGCCTTAATAAGACAGAAAACAACCTGAGTATAAAGGAGAGATAGTACAGAAGTTGTGTAATAACAATGAATTAAGAATTATGAAACCGGACAAGGGGGGTGGGTTGGTCATTATGAATAAGAATTCCTACATTGATAAATTATTTGGTATTTTACATTCTGAGACATATTGTCAAATTAGCCTTAATGAGAAGAATATTATATATAGAAAAGTGGACATACTATTAGAAGAACTTCTCATGAACAGACAAATTTCCTTAGAGGAGCATTCATATATGGATGTGAAACACCCAAAAATACCTACAATTTCTGGAATTCCAAAAATTCATAAGGATTTAGAAAATCCCCCCCTAAGACCCATTGTCGATGCTAAAGCATCGAAGACATAGGGCCAGATTCAGGAAGGCTTACACGGAGTTCAAGAGTAGTGTAAGCCTCCGTGTAAGCCTCCTGATTCAGGAACAGCCCAAATCTCCGTGTAAGAGACAGCTAACACGTCTCTTACATGGACTGGGCGTGGAAATGCTCAATACCTCATTTGCAGCTCCAAGATATGCAAATGAGGTATTTGAGCGATCCACGGTTAAAACCAGTCCGTGTAACGGACGTGTTAGCTGCAGAAATGTACTCAGCTGACAACTGAGTACATTTCTGCAAAATTAAAAACGGAGCTATGTCAGCTCCAAATAAAGGGTGCATATGTTTCATTAAGCATGCCAATGGCCAAATAAGTGGCCATTGGCATGAAAAGTGTTGCAAAAATAAGTTATATAACTTTTTTTTTTCCACGGGATTTATGGGTTTAACTGCAGCACACCGCAAACGGGTGCGCTACCTAAAACTAAAACCAAAGCTTATAAGCCCACAATTGTGGGATTTATGTAGTACATTGAATGTCAATGGAGGGACTTGCAGACCAAAAACAATTTGGCCTCCGTGTAGTGGTTGTCAAGGGGGGGAAGCTCCGTGTAAGACATGTAACTAGTCATTACTAGGCAATCCTATGTAAATGAGGGTTACAATACTGAATCACACTGCTACATAGGTAATGAGCACTTTCTGAGTAGTGTAAGACTTAGAGAAGGGGGAGGAACAGAGTAAGAGGTAGGTGACATCACGGGGGGAAGGATAGAAACAAATGTACCAGATTGGAGGGCAATGTAAGGTAACAGATGACAGACAGACATCAGGGAGGGAGGTGTGTCTCAACAGAACACTAGGAAAGTCAAGAAATTGAGGGTATACGCTATCCCTACACTCAAAGTTTCTTGAAATGCGTGCATGCGCGCGTGTGCGTGCAAGGCAGGTTTAACATGTGGGAGCGTGTTGCAGACTGTTTGCAACGGTTTGCGCGGGCGTGCACGTGTTGAAGGCAGTGTGCGCGCGTTTTAACATGAATCAGCAAAGCTCACACCGTGTAAGGATGTGTGCGCGCGTGTAACACCGTGTAGGGATGTGTGCGCGCGTTTAAGTGACTGTGAGCGTGTTTAAGCTGGTGTGCACATTGCTCCCCCTCAGGAAACAGAGAGGAAACAGGAAACAACTAAAATACAGGGAAACTGCCAGAAGATACTACTAGAGTTAATTGGTGGAAACAATTAGAAGCAGGCAATTACACAGGCAGACTAGAAGCCCAACCCAGCACTTAAAACACAACAAAGAGCAGTGCAGGCTGTTTCTCACAAGAGATACTGCCAGAAACTAAGCTATCAGAATTGAAAACTGAAAAAAGCTGAACTCAGAGCAGAAATGCTAGGGGCTGCCATGGCTATTATAATCAGGCATAGGCGAATTGCTGAGGGTGGTGACAATGCAGATGCTGACAGACAACCCAGAGTGAGGAGAAGGAGAAGAGTATACAGGCCCAGGTTCACCTACCATGGGTTACATGAGCTGGAGATAGTAGAGCGCTACAGAGTGGACAGAGACCTTCTGCAGCAGATTGCTGAGCTGTGCAGGCCACATCTCACACACAGAACCAACAGAGGGGAACCCATCCCAGTAGAAACCAAGGTATGTGTTGGCCTAAGAATACTAGCAACAGGTACCTTCCAGAGACCAACTGGTGATATGATGGGGATATCACAGGCATCAGCCTCCAGAGTACTGCACCAGTTCCTGGATGCCATGTCAGCACATGTCAGTGATCATATATATGTCCCTAATGACCATGAGGTTGTGGCCAGCAATATGCGTCTCTTCCAGCAAATAGCGGGATACCCTGAGGTGCTGGGTGCAATAGACTGCACGCACATACGCATCAAAGCACCAGCCGGTGAGCGGGGTAGAGCCTACATTAACCACAAGGGATACCCCTCCATCAACTGCCAGGTCGTGTGTGATGCCCAGGGCATAATAATGAATGTGTGTGCTGGCTGCCCTGGGAGCTACCACGATTCCCACATCTGGCATCTGACGCAGCTGTACCAATCATTTGCCAATGGGGACTTCCCACACGGACACCTAGTGGGGGATGTAGGTTATGCACTTGAGCCGTGGCTGATGACACCCATCAGAAATGCACACACACCTGAACAGGAACGCCATAATGAGGCACACGTACAAACACGTAGTATCATAGAGCGTGTGTTTGGGCTGCTCAAGTCACGGTTCCGGTGTCTGGACACGTCTGGTGGAGCCTTGCAGTACACACCAACTACATGTACCCAAATTATCATGATATGTGCTATGCTACATAATATGATCCTGCGGAAACAGCTGCAGCAGGACCAGCACAGGGCTGGGCCAAACATCCCCCCACCATTGCCAAGGCCACCACAGGCAGGGAGTGACTCAGAGGAGGAACAACCTGACCTTGTCCCAGTAGGCAGAAGGAGGCGTGCCCAGTATGCCCTGGCCTTGGCAAAGAGGCAACGCATAGCACATATGCTTGGTCAGTAGGAACACTGGGACTGATACCCGCTCTGACTCACTCATACAGTAACAGGGATGCCTAACATGACACAACCTGCTTCCAAACGTACAGGGAGTGTAGTATGTGTATCCGACAGAGGTGGCCCTGCAGCACCACCTGAGGCATGAATGCCACGTGTTAAGTAATGTAATATCATGTACAATATGCACACCTGAGGACCCCAACTAACATCCATATCCACGCATATGATCCCTGGAAACAGCTGCACGCCATACAGTGATGTACATGTGCAAAACATGGAACAAGATACAAAATGAGGGTGACTAGCAATAAATAGCATGGATAACCACACACCCATGTTTGTACCACAACAAGAAGCAACATGGAATAGCCATGGTCAAACACCAATGGCTAAAACCGACTACTACTATATAGCTTGCTGCAGACCACTGTCCTAATAGCAGGAACTGCCCCAGGCCTATGTTCATAGGTTCATAGGTTCATACTAGGCTATCTGCCCTAGGGCATTAATAAGCCTAGCCCAGAGTTTTGTGGCTTCTGCCACCCCTGCAAGTTGATGGATAATATGCCCATTATTTTGCTGTGCCTCTGTCAAGCAGTGATACTGAGGTTATCCCTGGGGTATACCTGCAATCTCCCATCCATTGGTCAAGATCTCACTTGAACAAAGCCAGTGAGGTGCTCAGCCTCACATGTACCAGGATGTTGTTCCACAGCATATGGACTCTCTGGGTGATGAATCTGTCCCTCCAGCACATCCTATTAATATCTGTGTTGAGGTTTAGGTCTCCTGCCCTTGTAGTTCTGATGGATGTAGAGGTCTTGAGGTGAAGCATGTTCATTAATTCTGGGTTGGACATAGCCTTGTATGTCAGGCACAGGTCACCTCTGAGCAGACGGTGACTGAATACAGCTGGAATTCCTTCAGTCGGGCAGCATAAGAAATATGTTTGAGACCCTTTCACCTCCTGTCGAGGAATTTGTGGGCCCATCCAATCTGAATGGGGCATTGTATGCAATCATTGGTCTGATGAGTGATGAGTACAGGGGAACAATGACCTCCCTTGATCTAGATGTGAATCACTGCATGATGAGGTGGCCAATGTAGAAGGCCTTCCAAACTACCCTGGCAATGTGAGTGTCAAACAAAAGGTTACTGTCAACCTGGGCGCCCAGGTCCCTGATAACCTCCTTTGTGCTTAGAGGATTGCCACCTAGATGGGAAGTAGTGGTAACCTTGTTCTTCCTGAAGGGTATGGCTATGCATTGTTTAGTGTTTAATGTAAGGCTATGGCTGTGGCACCAGTTATCCGTGTCTATGAGACACTTCTGAAGGATGTCTGTGTCAGATGGGTTTCCAGCTATGCTTCCCAGTTTGCAGTCATCTTCAAACTTTGTCAGCCATAATCCTCCTGTGTTTGCTCGTACTTCTGAAAAGTAGATGCTGAACAAATGTGGGCCCAGGACTGAGCCCTGTGGGACACCACTTGTGACAGCTCTGGAGTGTGAACTGGCACCAGCAACTTTGACCCTGTGTGTTCTGTCACTTAGCCAGTTTGCAACCCATGCTGTGATGTATGGGTTCACAATTAAGCTGGTGATGTTTTCAATGATACCTGAGTGGGGTATTGTGTCGAAAGCCTTTGCCAGGTCAAGGTAGGCTGTGTGGACTGCCTTGCCCGTGTCAATGGCCTGGGTGACTGTTTTGAAAAAGTCAACCAAGTTTAAAAGGCATGATCTGCCCTTGACAAAGCCAAACTGGATTGGATCCAATGTCTGCAAGTCCCCTATGTCTTCATTTATAATTCCCATTATGATCCTCTCCATAGCTTAGCAGAACAGGCTTGTCAAGCTGATGGGATGGTAGTTTCCGGGGTTGGTGGAGACACCTCCTTTGCGAAGTGGGTCCACCATTGCTGTATGCCACTCCTTGAGAACATATCCTGAGATGAGGCTAAGATTAAACAGCTGCCCTAACTGTGGGTGTAATTACTCATTGAGTTCATGGAGCACACAACTGGGGACACCATCTGGTCCCATGGATAAAGTGTTTTCTACCTTGGATAGAGCAGTTCCCACCCCAGCAGTGGAGATGTTTGGGGGGCTACAATCCTCTGGTGTAGATACCCCTCCAGTTGGGGGGAGGGGGGGGGAGAAATCTACACTGAACCTGTCAGCCAGTATGTTGCCAATGTCTGTAGGTGCAGTGATATCAACATCATTCCGAACTAAGTCTGAGCATATCTGGGAGTTCCTCCCAGGTTACAAACATAGGTAAAAAAGGCCTCATGATTGTCCCTTGAGTCCTGAGTGGGTTTACTCTCAAAACTTGCCTCGGATGATTGTATGGGGGAACCCAGTGTTTTACTCACAATGAGCAGGGGTGTCTTCCCTCCTACGGATTACGCTCTATCTCGTAGTAGCTCCTTCCTTGTGTTGTAGAGCTTGTTTATGGCTAGGGTCCACCAGACTGGATGCTTGCCTGTGGTACAAAGAGTCTTTTTTTTGGGATTGCCAGATCCATGCAGTCCTGGAGGTGCTGGTAGAAGGCATTTCTAAGTGATACAGTGGCTTGGGTAATGGTGTCCGCTGGCCTGGGGGCCTTGAAAGAGACCACACCAGTCCTCAGAAATGTGAAGCTGGCATTTGAGAAGGTCTTCACTGTTTCTTTTCCCATCTGGGGTGTGGGTGGGATGTGGACTCCCACTGAGAGTAGTCCATGATCTGATCTCACCAATGATGGGTATACGTCTGGTGTTGAACAGTGTGACCCCATGTTCGTGATGATGTGTTCTAGTATGTTGCCTCCACTTGAGGGGATTGGGACCAGTTGTTCCATGGCATTTCAGTGTATGAACTCTTGGAACCTTTGTGTTAGAGTGTTGTGGCATGATTAGTGATCCCAGTCTATATGTGGATAGTTGGAATCACCCAGTAGGATGGTGTTTGGAGATACATTTATCCCCTTCAGTGTTTGCAGGATAGCTGTGTGAGGTACCTGAGTTTGAGAGGGTGGCATGTAACATGCTACAAACTGCAGAGCAGTCTTGCCTACAGTCACTGGCACCTGGATGGTCTCCGATGCATTGTGTGTTGCCACCAACCATGAGGTGAGGGTGTCCTTGATGAATATGGACACCCACCATCCTTCTTGGTGTTGTCGGGATGCTGGTGCCAGAATGCATGATATGAGGTAACACCCGATAGTGCTGGGGTGCTGTCAGAAGCTGTGAACCAGGTTTCAGGCACAGCACAGACATCAATGTGCTACATACTGAGAAGGGCATAGAATGTGTGCAGCTTGAGGTTGAGACCTCGGGCATTGAGCAGCATTACCCTTAGTGTCTTTCCTTTACTGTGTTCTAGGGTGGTAGGTGTAGAATCTGAATCTTGCATAAAAAAGGCACAATGGGGGTGGCAAGAGCATCATCTGAAATCCGGAAGCCCAGGGGTGACAGGTGCAAGCTGTCCCTTGCAAATCACCGTGGCCTGTCCAGCATGTCATCCCAGGCAGACAGACATTGGACCCCCTTAGAATGACACCATAGTCTAAGCAAAATATTACAGCTGATCATCTTGTCTCTGTTTATGTGGCATCATACTTGGTGAAGGTAGGAAACTGCTGAAGGTCAGGGTCATACCTGCCTGGCCTACATAATCAAAGGGATCCTCTATGTCTCTTTCCATGTAGTCCAGGGAGGTACATCTCAGGTCATTCACACCAGCATGGATAATGACTGGGTCAGACCTGTACTTGCAGTTTAGTGACCTGAGTGCTTGCACTATGTGGTGGATTCCAGTGCTCGATAGGCAGCTTACTGTGACCTCCTCTGTACCTGATCTGGTGAGCGGGATGTCAGTGTGTCTGACTATGGAGTCACCTATGACAAGTGTGTCTGGCATTGTGTTTGGCCTTAAGGGCTGTGACTGTTTGGCACACCAACTCTGTGGTCAATGTGTTGCATGTGCTGTGCCCTGTGGAGGCAGTTGTGTGAGTGTCTGCTGTGGTGGCCACTGCCATTCTGGTAGACTTCTGATCAGAGCCTCCGAGAGTGTCTCTGTGTGTCTATGTGTATGATCTTAAGTTGTGACAGTGCCATGTGAGACTGGATTTGTGATGTGTGTGTGGTTACCTTCACCTTCTCTCTGGTCTTGCTAGTCCTATGTTGAGAGAGCTCAGCCTCCACTTTGGCTATATAGTTGCATCTCTCACGTGTATGTGTGTTTTATGGCAGAAGGAGAGGGTTGTCAGTGTACATGAGGCAAGTGTAACATTGCCTCAATATTCCCAGGTTCACCAGCTGAGCAGGAGAGGACACTAGCAACTGATCCCTAGACATGCTAGAAGGAATAGACAAAACAATGTTGGAATACAGGGAGATATCAAGCCCACCAAACCACATCATACTGTTTGATTGACAATAGCTACACATACACCGGTGTTTCATAGTGTCATAGTCTACTACTAGGCTATCTGCCCTAGTGCATGTATAAGCCTAGCCATAGTGATGTGGCTATTGCCACCCCTTATAGTGGTAATAAGTGTACAGAATAGATTCTGAATATTATGCCTCTGACTTAGTAGTGACACATTATGACCCCCTTACGTAATTGAATAACATGACTGTGTCTCTGTCTAGTCTGTGCCTCCGTCTCATATGCAGTTGTCCAGATGTCTCCTGAAGAGAGTCAGTGAGGGACTCTGTCAAACATGAACTGGGATACTCTGCTAGAGTGTGAGATGCCTCTGAGTTATGACTCTGTCCCTCCAGCATGTCCTATACATGTATGTGCTGAGGTTCAAATACTCAGCTCTCATGGCTCTGGTGGATTTGGATTGCTTGCAGTGGAGCATGTCCATCAAATCCTGATTGGACATGGTCTTGTATGTCAGGCATAGGTCACCTGTAAGTATGCGGTATGACACTGAACAAAGCTGGACTTCCTCTATTCTGGAAGCTTATGACATGTGTTGAAGAACCCTGATCTTCATGGTAGGTACTTTTCTGGTGCAAAGGTGCAAAAGGCAGGATCTGCCCTGTACAAAGCTGAACTAGGTGGGAACAAGGGTCCGTAGGTCAGTAATGTGTCTGTGTAAGAGCTCCATAATGACTCCTCCCATATCTTTGCAGACAAGGCTGGTTAAGCTTGTGTGGTGGTAGTTGCCATGGTCTGTGGAGGCATCTCCTTTGTGGAGTGGGACCACTGTTGCCGTATGCCAGTGTTCAGGTACATATCCTGTAGCAAGACTAAGGTTAAATAGCAGTTGTATATATGGGTCCAGCCCCTTCTGGAGTTCACATAGCATGCAACTGGAGATACCAGCAGGTCCCATGGATGCTGTGTACTTGTCTTTGCTGAGTGTGGCTCTCACATGGACATCCAAGATGACAGTGAGGTTACATACAGCAGTGATAACTATCTTCTTTGGGGATGAGGGAGGGGGTAAATCGCACTGAAGCTGTCTGGCGGAATGTTGCCAATATCTGTCAGGTCACTGGAATATATGTTGTTGTGTACCAACTCTGAGCATATCCGAGGGTTCACAACCAGGTGTCTGACATAACTGAAGAAAGCAGTGTGGTTACCTTCATTGTCTTTGGTGATTTATGTCCCCAAGTTGACCTTGCATGTCTTTATGAGATAATGTAGCTTTCTACTAGTGCTGATCACAGCTGTCTTCCCTTTTGGAGATGTAGCTCTGTCTTGCATTAGTAGCCCTCATCTGTCATACAGTTTGTTTATGGCTGGGGTCCACCAGACAGGACACTTTCCCTTTGTGGAGAGGGTCCTGTTTTCATTTGTGATTGTATGGTCCATGCTGTCTGACATCTAGCTAAGGGGAGGTCATTCTGGTTCTGCAGTTATCTTTCATCAGCATTAGAAATGACCACAACAGCCCCTGTGGGGTGTACCTCATGCACACACATCCAGCACCTGTAAAGTCCACAACAGTACCTCACCAGGAGTATGACAGAGCTGAAACACATGTAATGTGTAGTCTGATTAAACAGAGTGCAGCTCCACACACTGCCATGCTGTCCACCCAGATGCAAGCTGTGCCTGATGTAGAAAGCCATGTCCAAGCTGGAATCAATGCACCTTGTACAATCTGAATGGCAAGGAGCTATGCACATGAGGGACCTGAACCCCAGCACTGACATATATAGGACAGGCTGCACTGCATTATCCAAAACACAGAAGCCACCCCCACACATGAGTAAACTACCAGTACAGGTTGTCCGTAGAGACACTGGTTGAGTCCCCTCAACAGGAATCCTAATGAGTGGATGGGAGATGGGAGGTTTACCCTGGGTATCAATGTTATGTCACAGGTAGACAGAGGCACAGTAT